>NC_142942.1:51795291-52017791 GCF_046866305.1 Octopus bimaculoides
TGTGAAAAAAGTGAGGAAAGGTAAAGAGAATAAGGAGAAGAGAAGAGAAGAGGGAGAGGAAAAAAAATATCTCTTTTTGCAGAAAGATGGGGGTGGGAAGCTTTTCAGATGGGGAAGGTGGGGGCTGAAATAATAAAATGCCAGCTTAAACAACAACAACAACAACAACAACAACAACAGTATTCAAAGGTGATAGAGACAATGATGAAAGAAAAAGGAAAGAATAAAAGAAAGGAGATGAGAAAGGAAAAAAAATTCATTATCTTCGGTATTTTGAATGAGAAAATAGGAAAAAGTGATTGCTCTCTCACTGTCTGTCTGTCTGTATGTATGTATGTATGTGTGTGTGTATGTATGTATGTGTGTATATATATATGTGTGTATATATATATATGTATATATATATATATATATATATGTATATACACACACACGCACACATAAATATATATATATATATCTACATACCCACAGACATTTATGAGAGGGAGGGTGCATGAGGTGAAGTGTGTGAGAGAGAGAGGGAGAGAGTGCAAGAGGCGGAGAGAGAGAGAGAGGGAGGGAGGGAGAATGAGAATACAAAGCTAAAATGGAAAGCTTGATGAATAAAACATCAAATTTCCTTCTTTTTAGCTAAGAGTTATGAGTAATGATTTCTGGAAATGTCATTTCACATATGCTGACACTGCTAGAGAAAAAGAAATATTACATCAGAAAATTGTCATCTCCACTTCTAACACACAAGCACACACGCAGATACATAACACATACACACACACACAGCCTTCTACAGATAACTTTCTGTTGTTATCGATACATGTGGAATGATGGCAGTTGAACTGTTTCTCTTTTTCTCTTTTTTTCATCGCAGATCCTGCATGTCGGGAATGTATATTATGTGTGCATATATATATTAGCCATCAGTCCCACATGTGTGTGCATGTGTGTGAGACAGAGAGAGAGAGAGAAAGATGGAGAGCGGTGAGAGAGAGAGAGAAAGAGAGAGAAAGATCACATAATAATACTAATAATAAAAATAATAAGAGTAACAATCGAGAGCAGGGGACCCATCTGTTTCCAAATACAAATAAAGGGGTTTCCATCCATCATTATCTGCCAACAAAAAGACATGTATCTTAAGAGGTGGAATGTGACTTTAGAATGTGATTCCACATATCTTAGAGGTGCAGTAGATGACAAATACTAAACAAAATCAGCATTCACACCACCACCACCGCCATCGTTATCATCATCATCATCATCATCATCATCATCGTAAAGAAGTCAAATAAAACACAGGAGTGTTGCAACGCAAGTGTGAATAATAGGGGATGGTGAGCAAACAAGGGAGCAGCTATCCACATGGTTGTTCAGCCGGATAGAAATAACAGCCAAAAACTGAACACAGACATGAAATGTGTAAAGAAAGGAAGTTTACTTGCAATCACAGTGTGTGTAATAACCTATGCGAATACTTTGTGTCACAACATGGGGCTTTGTCAGTGGAATTTGCCAGACAAGAATTGTGCAGAAGACCATTATGTGAGTGTGTAAGTATATATATACAGTGAAGGCACATGGCCTGGTGGTTAGGGTGTTGCACTCATAATCTAGCGATTGTGATTTCAATTCCTAGACTGGGTGGTGCATTGTGTTCTTGAACAAAACACTTCCATCTTGCATCACTCTGCGATCCCTTCAATAACTGACACATGGTTCAGACCACATTAATTTAATGGAGAGAGCAAGCTAACGTGCAGCACGAACATTTGATCACTATAAGCAAATCATTTGGCAAAAGCTGAGCACTTATATGTCATCTTTGACAGGAGAGGCCATCATATATATACACACACACATGCGCTTATATAGACACAATATATATATAATCATCATCATATAAAGCTGCACGAGGCTCCAGCAAGGGGTGGTGGCGACCCCTGTTGTACTCTTTTGCCACAACTTTCTCTCACTCTTTCTTCCTGTTTCTTGAGTAATGCTGCGATGGATTGGCGTCCCGTCCAGCTGGGGGGAACACATATGCCAGAGAAACCGAGAAACTGGGCCCATGAGCATAGCTATGCTTTAAAAAAGGGCGCATAAATAATAAAATATATATAAAAAAAGAGAGAGAGAAAATGAGAACTGCAATCTATTCTAATGCTTTTTTTTTATAAAAAAAAAAACTTTAGCCATTACACAAATGCATATATACATACATACATATTTTCACATTGTAGATATATTCATCCATAAACACACACACACATTAACAATAGGCAGGATTGCTTGATTCTATTTGAATTCCATGAAAACAACTACGTCACATTGTTAGCAATCTCAGCTCTAACCAGTCAATGCACCCTTGATTGACCTTCCTACTGGCAGTCAGAGATTACAGTTGGATGTCTTCCGCTGGAAGATCTGCCATGCTGAAGAACCAGGCAGCTATTGAAGTTGAAAATGTCATGATATTACGGAATGGCTTCCCACCATATGTACTGATCAGACAATCAGCCAATCGATTGGATACTATTAATAAAAGACTAGAAGGACATGAAATGGTTGCTAATGGACATGAGTAGTTTTAAACAAGTAGAGAGTAGGAATATAGGATTTGTGGCAGTTAATAGCAATAATAATGTTGGTAACAACTGGTACATTAACAGTAATAACAATTGGTAGTGATTGGCATATTGGGAAAAAAACAGCTAGCAGCTTTTAAGTTGGTTTGAAACAACCTAAAGCTGCATAAATCCATGTGTGTGTATGTGTGTGCGTGTTTGCTTTAGCTACCTTTTTACCATGCTACCATGGGTTAGACAGATACATATTACTGAGACATTGTTTTACAGCTGGATACCCTTTCAGTCACTAACCCTTACTTCTTTTTGAAACAAGGGATTTTTATCCCATGCCTTTGAAAGCACAGAGCGAGCAGACAATTTGCTTGCAACGAATGACATCAAACTTCACCATTTATAATTCAGTGCTCCCCCCCCCCCACCACCACCACCACCAGTCATGCACAAAACGTAAGCATTCGAACACCCACCCCTTTTACAACAGATAATATCATCGAAATAACATTCTATAAATAGAGCTAACAACAAAGATTTTGCTCTGGGGCTATAACTTGGAGAGAGGTTACTCCAGCACAACATGCCCTAGATCTACAGGCTAAGTCTTCATAGGGGCTGCTTCAACCCAACGGATACTGGCACTCACTAATCATATAAATTCCTCACTTTATGAGGGCCTGCTTTACAAGACCCCAGGTTTATGAGTTTTTACAAGTTTTCTCCAGGAATGGATTAACTTGTAATCATAAAAGAAAAAGGTGGTGGGGAAGGGGCGGAGGAACATCAAAGTACAAACAAATTATTGAATACTGCTTAACAACAGAACTGAGAAGTGGAGACTTTAATCATTACAATCAATAACTACCAAATATATTTGACTAAGGGCAATATTAAAACCGACTACTAAATATAGTTATTGATTCTTAAACTAGTTAGGGGGTGGGAATATTTGAATTTTTTTTTTAAACTCCAGAGAGTAATTTGGATGAATTGTTTGATTAAAGCTACAGAGATAATTGAAGAGATAACTGTCCAAGTAATATGCTATTATACTGTGCATGTGTGAGTGTGTGTCTAGATGTATAGACGTGAGTGCAGAAGGAGAAAAGAATACTTACAACATTATTCGTCTATATGCAGATATACCACACATTGACACAGACATCAGTCACACACATACATACATACATACATAAGCACATAGAAAAATGCCTCAAATGCAAATATATACACGTATGGACATGGCTTCACAGGCAAACAGACAGGCAGACAGATACGTGGCCATAAGGGAAGGGGGCAGAGGAACTGACAAATAAACAATAACACAGTTTATCTGAAGAAAAAAGAAAAAAAACTAAAAAAAAAAAAAGCATTAGCTAATCCATACATCTATAAGATGTCTACGATCAAGTGAGCTGGGTCTTATTCACTAGCGCCACCACATTCATGCTAACAACATCTGTTCATTATTCCCCAAGCTGTATTTACTGTATTGACTATTTAAAAACCTTAAAATGTTTTTTTAAAATTATTTATTTTTAAAAAGAAAATTTTTTAACGCCAGAAGCTGAAGACGTTACAAGAGAAAGGTTTCAATTAACCAACAAAGATCTCCAAACCAAAGCTAAATGCACACAAATTAAATGTAGGGAAACCTAATTTTTTTTTACACTATAATAGATAGAATGGGGAAGGGGGAAAGAAAAAAATAGAAGTGGGGGAGGAGTAAATTGGTTAAAAAGTCCATCAGTTGTTTATTACTATTATTATTATCACTGAGTTCAAATTTTGCTGAGGTCAACTTTGCCTTCTATCCTTTCAGGGTTGATTAAATAAGTACCAGTTACGCGCTGAGGTTGATGTAACCAACTAGACCCTCTCTCCAAACATGCTGGCCTTGTGTCAAAATTTGAAACCATTATTAGTTGAGGTTGACAGCAACATGATATGAAGTATTTTGCTCATGGACCAACATGCTGCCTGGTCTAAGATCTGAACCCGCAATTTAATTGTAAGTCCAACAGCCTAACCATTAGGCCACTGGCCTTTACGAAAGAAAGAGAGCAGGAGGGATAGAGGGAGGTAAACAGACAGATAGATAGAGAGATGCAAGAATCGGTTTTGTTGGAGAGGTTTGATATGATGTAACAAAGTTTTTGGGGGTTAGCAGAGTTTATTCACGCAATTTAAGGGAACAAAATATTGAAAAAAATGTTAAACCATTAAGTAAAAATACCAAAAACTGAAAACATAAAAGTAAAACAAAAACGTGTAAAGATAAAATGTAAATGCCAACAACTCAGCTAAATAAACTTAAATTAGTGAAGTATGAGAGAATATTTAGAGATAATAGAGTTTATATCTACAAAAAGTTACAAGATAAACTGAAGAGACAGAGAGAGAGTTGGAGCAATAATGTATAACACAAGGAATGAATGAATATTTACTTGGAAGGAAATCAGCATTTTACTAAAGAAACATAAAAGGTGATGAAGGAATACATACAAAATGAAATAACATATTTTAAGTTTATATGTAGGAGACAAATATATACACTATGATAATAATAATATACTTATACTAACCTAGTACTTATTCTACTGGTCTCTTTTGTCAAATTGCTAAGACATGGAGACATAAACACACTAACACTGGCTGTCAAATAGTGGTGGGAGACAAACACAGATGCAAACACACACACACACACACACACACACACACACACACACAAACAAATAGGCTTCTTTCAGTTTACATCTACCAAATCCACTTACAAGGCCTTGGTCAGCTTGAGGCTATAGTAGAAAACACTTGCCCAAGGTGCCTGAGAAGCAAACTTCTTACTACGCAACCATGCCTGCACATATATAATTGCATTTTGATAAAAGAGATGCCATTCATAAAACAAGAGGTCATGTACTAATAATAAATAGATAAGAATGCTCTGGTGCAAAAGTGAAGGAGAAAGCCAAAGGTAGAAAATCAGGTAAAGGTGAATTAGGATGTTAGATATGAAAATCTGTGTGTGTGTGTGTGTGTGTGTGTGTGTGTGTGTATGTATATATATATATATATATATATATATATATATATATACAGGGTGTCCACAAGGTCTGGGTACATGGAGTAAATAAAATCATAACATAAACAATTAAATATAAGAAAAAATAATTTCTTAAAGTATGTGTTAATCCTTACGTACCCAGACTTTGTAGACACCCTGTGTGTGTGTGTGTGTGTGTGCATATATATATATATATATATATATATATATATATATATATATATATATATATACCTTTGTTCACAGGCCTGCTGGGGTCAGAGATAACCAGGTGCTAAAGAACAATATGTATGTTTGGCTGATGAGGAGCACCCTGATGTGGTCACTTCAAGTACTAGAAATAACAGCCAAATCTTCCTCAAATACACAATTATTTTAAATAGAGGAGATACTAGATACAACAGTCATAGGTACTTCTAAAATGACTGAATGATTTTTATTTTGAGAATATAGTGAAAGGAGTCAAGCATATTATATTAAGGTACTATTTGAAGTAATGAGGGAACCTCTACAAGTGCATTCCAATCTATTAGAAATAACTAATCGTCCAATATAATAATAATAATAAAATACAGGATGGTTGCAGTTAGTATGCTTTTAATTAGAAGTCTACTCAATCAACAACTGCTATTATTTTTGAGTTAATGACAGTTTCAAAGCTGTTCGACCAGTTGAATACCAAGCCAAATATCCTCAACAACTTTCCCACCATCTTTAAAATGTTGACCACACATTTCTTCTTTTTTATTATGTTTGGAGCACAAAGCTGATCAAGCAACCGAATATTAACCATATCAGTCAATATATGTATGAGTATGGACATGTAATGTGAATGAATGTTCAGACTATTGAGTTAAAACATAAAAATTAGCCCCATGTAATGACAGTGGGAGAATTCTTGTAGGAAGAAGAGCAAATATGTATCTTTTACTTGTTTCAGTCATTGGACAACAGCCATGCTAGGGCACTGCCTTGAAAGGGTTTTTTTTTTCAGTCAAACAAATCAACACCAGGGGTTGTTTTTTGTTCTTTTTTAAACCTGGCACTTATTTTATCAGTCTCTCTTGCTGAAATGCTAAGTTATAAGGATGTAGTCAAATCAACAATGGTTGTCAACAGGGCTGCGGAGTTGGAGTCGTGGAGTCAGTGTTGGAAACAATTAAGGGGTAGTTGGAGTTAGAGTCGGTAAAATAGCCCACAATCACTTAATTACATAGAGGAGTCAGAGTCAGAGGTGCCAATAGTAGACGAGTCGGAGTCAAAGTTTTTTGTTACGACTTCACAGCCCCGGTTGTCAAGCAGTGGAGGGGGAACAAACACACTACACACACACACGCACATGCACCCGCACACACATATGCGTTCAGAAATATTTCAAAGTATTTTAAAATTAAACAGATAAATAATTGGAATTTTAATAGAACTTGGAATCTTTACAGCTGAACTAATTATTCATGATTTCCAGTTTATTTTAAATTAATTATATCTTTATATCTGTCTAAATTTAGTACATGTACTGCAAAAGGAAACTCATTATAATTTTGTACAAATCTCTTTTTCAGACTCCTATAATGAAGCAGTGAAAAATTTTAATTTTCTTCATTAGTAATAAATAAAAATTTGTTAAACAATAAAAAAATAAAAATGAAGACAATAACATGCTGGCTGCTTCATCCAGTATGACCGTATTCCAAATGGCTGAAATCATTAAAATACTAAATGAAAGAAGTGAGTTGGAACTAGCAGGGTTGATAAAGCGGAATGCTTCAAAAATTACCAGTAGTCATTTACGGTGTGATGAGTTTGAGGCCTATCCAACTTGATTCTTAACCCTTTTGATCCCAAACCCACCTGAGACTCTCCCTGGTTCTGTGACACAAGCTTCTCATTTCAAAGTGATCTAAATTAAAATTGTCCACCAAAATTTTATGTTAATTAATAACCAAACACCAGTTTCATAATGACGGCTGTTTTACTGAATTCTTCATTGTTTTCATAACCAATTGAAACAAAAGCCATGTCTAGCAACAGAAATACGATAATGAAAGGACCATTGTTTTCAGTCTATGTGGCTGTAAACAAGCAGTAAGCAGGAGATGTAGGTGAATCGCACTTTGTTCCGCATATTACAGTTCTCCGTATTACCGTATCTTACAAGAACAATGAAATAACTACCAGACAAAGAATTAGAATTTATACAATTGACCACAAACCTTTGAAGCAGTACCCCAGGATGGCCACAGTCCATGGACTGAAACCAGTAAAAAAACATAAAATAATAATATTCTAAAATAAAAGTGGAAACAAAATGAAATACCGTCACAAAAGATGTATAAGATTAGTGCACTTACCAAAAGGCCGAATAACTATCACAATCCATGCATACTGAATGTGCACGTTCATTGTCTTCTTCTTGGTGCTTCCTTGCATGACCATTAACATATCTGAGAAGAAAGAAGACAAGACAGGAATGAGGAAAATAAAGAAGAGAAAGAAGATAACAATGAGCAAATATACAACAGTATCAGACATATATTCTTTGGTCTTTTTTTCTTTCTTTCTTTCTTTTACTAGTTTTAGTCATTAGACTGCAGCCAAGGATTTTAGTCACTTGAATTGACCCTGGTACTTTTTTCTCTTATTTTCTTTTTTTTATGCCTGGTACTTATTTTATCAGTATATTTTGTCTAACTGCTAAGTTACAGGGATGTAAACACACCAACATTGATTTTCAAGAAGTGGTGGAGGGCAAACACCAGATACAAAAATACACACATATACATATATGTATATATGACAGGCTTCTTTCATTTTCCGTCTACCAAATCTACACACAAGGCTTTGGTCAGCCCAAAGCTATAGTAGAAAACACTTGCCCAAGGGGACTGAACCCGTCTACCAAAGCTACTCACAAGGGTTTGGTCAGCTCAAGGCTTTAGTATAAGACACTTGCCCAAGGTGTCACACAATAGGACTGAACCCAGGACCATGCAGTTGGGAAGCAAGTTTCTTACCAGACAGCCACTCCTGCACCTATTATATATTATATTATATTATATATAAAATTTACATACTGAAGCAACTGTGGAAGCTCTCCCATCCACCAAAATGGTAACAATTGTAGTAGTAGTAGTGTAAGGAAGGGAAGGGAGCATTTAAGTGTGGGCGGTTGTTAGTGGTGGTGGTGGTGGTGGTGGTGGTAGTAGTAGTAGTAGTAGTAGTAGGCAGAGGAGCAATGGCAATGAAAAATCAAATTCAATAGTTGTGGTGGTGGTGGTGGAAATCAACCCATCAACCCTGTCTCCGTCCCCACACAAAGCAATGGGAAGGCGGTTGTAAACACACAAACTGGGAGCAGGAGTAGAGATGTTGACAGATATGAAGAAGTCAAAAAGGCTGTCACCAGCGTGCAAAGTGATAAAATATATGCAGCTAGGCTCAGGGGAGGTCAAGTCCTGGTTTCTCTACACACATTTTGTGAATTAACCACATAGACATTAATATATACCTTGTCTGTACAAGCCAATGAAGGATCCTCTGTGTTCACTCGACCTGCTAGAAATAACAGCAGAATCTTCCTTGTGCCATATTATACACATTCTATCTTTTCATTATACATGCCACATTGAAATATTCAATCACAGTGCAGGCAGCTAAAGCAATTATTTTCTCTATTTTTTGGGTGCAGGCATGGCTGTGTAGCAAGATGTTTGCTTCCCAACCACATGGTTCTGGTTTCAGTCCCACTGCATGGCACCTTGAGCAAGCATCTTCTACTATAGCCTTAGTCTGACCAAAGCCTTGCGAGTGGATTTGGTAGATGGAAACCGAAAGAAACTAATGATTCTACCAGCTTGCCACCTTATGATATAATATGAAATAACATAATACAATATAGTATAATATTCCAAATTTTGGCACAAGGGTAGCAATTTTA
Source organism: Octopus bimaculoides (assembly GCF_046866305.1). Taxonomy (NCBI): domain Eukaryota; kingdom Metazoa; phylum Mollusca; class Cephalopoda; order Octopoda; family Octopodidae; genus Octopus; species Octopus bimaculoides. The sequence continues at coordinate 51,804,875 of NC_142942.1, forward strand.
AATGGAGAGGAAGCCAATGAAATCATCCCCAGTATTTGACTGGTACTTTATCTTATCTACCTAAAAAGAGGAAAAGGAAGGGGGAGAGAGAGAGAAAGAGGCTGGATCTTTGAATTACGTCTACACTCCATCCACAGTTTCCATCTTTCCAATAAAATCTGGGTCATGCTGTGCAGTGGCATTGAACCCAGGACCTTGCTAATTGCAAAGTGAACTCCTTAGCCATTCAGCAATGCTGTGTTGACAACTAAGTATAACAACCACATTTCAAGTACTCTTTTCCACACTTCTGCCTCCTGAATGCCTGTTGTACACCAGATTCTCTACTCAAGCATCTACACAGTTGATCAACCTATTAAAAACAGCAGCAAAATCTCCCTCAAATCTTACCCCTCTGACTTATATATAAAGAAGGACACGAGGCATTTGATGAGGTTATCTTCCCCGCAAAAAAAGATGGATGGTCATGGCAGGAATGCTTTTCATTAAATGTTTGCTTGATAACACTTGACCTGAGGCTAAGCAACAACACACACATACAGACACAGATAGACATACACACATGAACAAACATAGAAAATGAAAAAACAAAACAAAAAGACATCTAAAAGTATTTAAATGTATTTTTAACTGCTTCTTTCTTGCAACTTGATTTGATGGCCAAAATGTTAAAACTGTTGTATTTACAAAAACTGCCCTCCCTCCCTCCCTCCCTCCCTCCAGCCACTCTGAACAGGCTGTTGGTAATCAATCATTACCCTAACAATAAGAAGCAGGCTGCAGCATATGGCCAGAGCCAAGGAAACAGGAATTACCAGATCTACAGACTGATAAATACGCAGGTGCTTATCAATCAGTTGTCTGTAATTACTGCCAGGGTAAAGCAGAGTAGATTAGGGCAAGGCATGGAATGTGGGAGAGGTAGGAGCAAGATAGAATAGTCAAACAGTAATGGTGTGTGGGGGGGGGGGGGGAGAAGACAAGAAGAGGAATATGAGAGAGAGAGGGAGAGAGAGAGAGAATGTGTGTGTGTGTGTGTCAGACAATTATAGATAAAGCATAGTGTGTGAGAAAGGCAGAGAGGACCAGAGAGCCAAGAAACTGGAAGTGGGAAGGGAAAGGTAAGGGGTAAAAGAGGGAGGGGAAGAGCACAGGAAGAGAAAAAAGCAAGAAATGGAAGATATGGAGGAGGGAAGAAAAATACAGAAAGAGACACACAGAGAGAAAGAAATAGACTGACAAGAGGACCTGTAAAGGCCTTTAGCTCTGCTCCTTTCTCAAGACCCCACTCCAAAAAATCAAAAAAAAAAAAAAAAAAATCCATGTCTTTCTAAGTGGAATGTGATGGATGGAAGGAACCTATGTAAACCCATCATAGATACATTATTTAGGTGAGAACGAGATGTGCTCAGTATGGAAAACACATAGTAGTGCTCAAGTGAATTTGAACTTGTAAACTCCAAATCCTTAATTCAGGACTTACGTCCACGGCATCAAGAGTAGCTACAAGGGAAATCCAAGACAAGCTGCCATGGTGATAGTAATGCAGATAAACACAACTAAGCTTCTCACACACACACAGAGAAAAAGACAGATACATATATCCAGAAAGATAAACTCATACATACATTATGTGTATGTGTATGTCTATGAGTTTATCTTTCTGTATATATGTGTCTATGTGTGTGTGTATATATATGTCAATCCTAATTGTGTTTATCTGCCTTACAACCTATGTATGTACATGAATACAAACACACAACACACATATGCATGGAGGGTGTCTGTGTGTATGCCTACGTCAGTTAAAACTAGCTTTGTAGCTATGTTGAGTAAATTAACAGTTGACAAAATAAGCTGAGTCCTGGGATAGACCTTATCTACTAATCCTGAAAGTGATGTCCCAACACAGACAGACCAGTCACTGAAAGTGATATATATACACACATATATACATACATAATATACACATATTGTTACTATTATGTAAAACTGTCATATGTTCAAATTTGGCCAAATGTATTTTTTTCAATATTTATTTTTACTTGCAATAGCTGGTTCTTTTGGTCAAACTATCATGTCTCCAGCTGCTACAGATGCCAAGATATGAAGATTGTCAAAGTGTAGTACAATTGTTTTACTATGGAATGGTGAAACTATTTTTTCATTTTTTGTAAAAAAAAACAAAACGTTTTTTTACATAATAGCATAATAGCAACAATATATATATAGGAAAATGAAGAATAAGGCAGAATGCTAAACTGGAAGCTTATTTTAATAAAGATTTCTAACCGGCTTTCATTGCTCAGCAAATTTTCAAGAAGGAGAATGAAAATGTTTTTTACAAAGAAGTACAAAATGAAGAAAATAATATATAAAAAAGTAAATATATCAATACATTATATTGTCTTTGAGCTTTTGAAGTTCAATGGTAATCCATTTAGATAATGGTTGGAAAAATAAGGATGCATGAGAATTGTGAGTTGTGTTAGGTTTAAAGAAAGGGTTAAAAGTTTGTGTTAAGCAGGAACTGTGGTGTCAAAACAGGAAATGTGTGTAAGGGGAGACAAATGTTTTTAGTTGGAGTTATGAACTCTTTTTCAACCGGAAGTTTATCTGTTGAAAAAGAGTTCATAACTCCAACTAAAAACATTTGTCTCCCCTTACACACACTTCCTGTTTTGACATCACACTTCCTGCTTAACACAAACTTTTAGCTCCTTTTTTTAAACCTAACACAACTCTCAATTCTCATGCATCCTTATTTTTCCAACTATTATATACATGGATTACCATTGAACTTCAAAAGCTCAAAGACAATATAATGTATTGGTATAGTTATTTTTTTATATATTATTTTCTTCATTTTGTACTTCTTTGTAAAAAACATTTTCATTCTCCTTTTTGAAAATTTGCTGAGCAATGAAAGCCGGTTAGAAAGCTTCCAGTTTAGTATTCTGCCTTATTCCTCATTTTCCTATTATTTCTCCACGTGCGGTTAACGCAACCCCACTATTTACTGACTTATATATATATATATATATATATATATGTATGTATGTATATACATACACACACACATACAATTAATATAGACAGCTTATTGAAATCCTGGCACTCCGTCAGTTACGATGACGAGGGTTTCAGTTGATCCGACCAACAAAATAGCCTGCTCATGAAATTAACATGCAAGTGGCTGAGCACTCCACAGACATGTGTACCCTTAACGTAGTTCTCAGGGAGATTCAGCATGACAGAGTGTGACAAGGCTGGCCCTTTGAAATACAGGTACAACAGAAACAGGAAGAATACTGCAGGGTTCACCACCACCTCCTGCCGTAGCCTCGTGGAGCTCTAGGTGTTTTTGCTCAATAAACACTCACAACGCCCGGCCTGGAAATCAAAACTGTGATCCTATGACTGCGAGTCTGCTGCCCTAACCACTGGGTCATTGCACCTCCACATTATTGAAATAGTAAAGTTATGAACAGTGGTTAGGGTGTTGGATGCAGGATTCAACGATTGTGGTTTTCATTCCTGGACTGGGTGATATGTTTGTGTTCTTGAGCAAAATACTTCGTCTCATGTTCCAATCCATTCCACTGGTAAAAATGAGTAATCCTGCGATGGACTGGGGTCCCATCCATAGAGGAATATACACACCAGAGAAACCAGCCCTATGCTCCTTATAGAGTAATGAAGACTAACCAAGATGATGAGCAACAAATACCGTGTAGTATTTAATTACATTTTGTTACATCCAATACCATCAACATTGACTTTAAATTTCAAGCTAAGAAGATGTAACTAAAAACAGCCACAACTCTTTCTCTCTCTCACCCTTCTACTTTTCCAACTGGGCCAGCCATACTTCTTCTCTATTTGCAAGACACCTATTTCTGTCCTACTGTTCATACTCCAACCTCTCATCACCTACCACAAAACCACCTCCCTCAATTCTATTCCTTCCTTCAGCTGAATAAGTCTTGTCTTCCAAGTTATTTAGTGGCCAGGTAGTAACTTGATGCCAGTACCACATAAAAGCACCCGGTCCACTCTGTAAAGTTATTGGTGTTAGGAAGGGAATACAGCCACACAAAAAACCATGCCAAAGCAGGCGGTAGAGCTGGGTGCTGTCCTCTGGTTTGCCAGATCCTGTCAAACCATTCAACCCATGCCAGCATGGAAAACGGACATTAAATAGCAATGATGATGACGGTGGCGATGATGAAGTCATTTTACTCACTGATCTTCTGGCTGAAGTGGTGAAGACGACTGAGTCAACAGAGAAATAGAACAACAACATTTAATAACATTTACTTCTCTCTCTCTCTCTCTCGGTTCCATATTGAAATTTTGCTTAAGTGTAAACACTACACTTCCTTTCTTCTTGCGTCAATAAAAATAAGTTCTAGAAATGCATTGGAGTCATCACATTCAATCCCATACACTCCTTCGTTTCAATAATTAATATTGTGACTAAGTAAGAAATCAATAAAGATGTTGTATGTTTTTTATTATTTTTTTTTAAGAATGGTTCATTTTAACACCCACTTTCTCCATGCTTATTAACCCATGCAGCTATGGATGTTAAAACGATGACGTAAAATTGAATTTTTCACTTAGCAACATAACTGATTTCAAGGGCACCTCTGTGCAGTTGCTTCACATGCTAGAAATAGTAGTTACACCATGTCATTTTAGAAGGGGAAAACACAGTGGATAATGTGGTCATAGTGCAGTGTGCCTAGGAAAAAAATGTGATCGGCATGGCTGGAGTGTCTCTATCACAAGTCTGATCAATCGAAGTTGACCTGGAACTAAACTACCACTACTATCAATGGTTGTTGTTATATCATAAAGCTTGAAAATACGAGAAAAATGGATTTTATTACAGTTATATTTAAATTAATTATTGAATTTGAAAGTAAATTCCAAAGAACATATTTTCATATATATCTATTATATATAAAGATGTAAAATTCTAATTTATTTTATTTGCTTGTTTTTCATTCTTAATTACATTCTAATTCAATTTTTAACTTCAAAGAAATTTTTTGAAATCTATTTTAATCGTCATCAGGAATGATAATCAAACTTCTTTTAATAAGTATTTATTTTCTTCTGGCAGAATAAAAGGCCAAGTTTGTAACATGCATGAAGCTGATTGAAGTAACACTAGCTAATTACTGGCATTTCTTCTACCATCAGTCGAAAAATTTGAACTCAGAATGGTAAGGTGTAGATATTAGGATAAAGTAAAGTATTTGATCAAATGCTCAGTTCTCTAAGCCAGCATTCTCCAGCCTTTTTCATACTATGAACCGGATCCATGCAAGACAATTTTCCCATAAACTGGGGTATCACCTTAGAGATTGTGATAGTCAATAAAACAAATAGAATTTTAAAATATATTCTTTCTGTGGGTTCTCCTGCTTGTGTGACATGGTGCAGAGTCCTGTTCCAGCCATAGGGCCTTCCAGCAGCCACCCTCTTGAACCAGGGCAGCACTACCTCTTCCAGGCACTTGATGTAGGCCTCCATGTTGAATTCGAGGCTGTGTGGGATGAAGAATTGAGGCATAACGTCACCATTACTAGTGATCACACCAAACACCATGATGTTGACTGGATGTTTGATTTTTATTACTCTTGGTACATGTTTTGGGGACACAGCAAGCCAACAGTTGTTCTGTGTGTTCACTGTCTAATCCTGGCAGAATTTTTTCTCGTCTGAGAAAAACCAAAGCATGTTCAGTTGGAAGGGGTGCTTGAGTTTGTTCAAAAGCTTTGTGGCATGGTCTTTCTTCTTGTTTTTGATGGCTTGGGATAAAAATTGGTCCTTTCTCATCTTGTATGAGGAATACTGAATGTCTTCATGCATTACCTGCCTGATGAGAAACTCAGACACTCCCATATCCCTGGTGATGGACCCGATTGACTTGGAGGGATTGTTGTCAATTATGGCCTGGATCTCACCAACAAATTCAGAAGTTCTTTTCTTATCAGAACAATCAGAGTGAGTTTGCCAAGCTGCTGTACCTTTGTAATCACCGTTAGACTCATTCAACTTTTTCTAGATCCTTTGCACTGTCCTCAGATTGACACCCAAACACTCTGAAATGTTTGTATTGGGGCTTCTGATATGAATGCCAAGCAGTACAGCATGTCGTTTCCAAATTACTGGCAGAGCGAATTGCATCATGGTGCTGGTTTTCTCACAGACAGTATCCAACTGACCCGACTATACTGTGTAGTCGACAAAATCAAAAACAAACAATGAGTATGCACAAAATTAAAAATATAAAATGGCGACAATTTACCCATTGCACACTGTATATACTACCATATGTGTAAAATGTGTCGGTGGCACATGAAAAACACCCATTACAGTCTCAGAGAGGTTGGCATTAGGGAAGGACATCCAAATCAGACTGGAACCTGGTGCAGCTCTCTGGCTTGCCAGTTCCAGTCAAACTGTCTAACCTATGCCAGCATGGAAAGCAGATGCTAAATGATCATGGTGATGATAATGATATACATACATACATACATATATATATATATATTCTCTTTGCAATATGAATGTTAATGTTACTAATTCCCTCTAGCATTCATAATCTAGCACTTTATATAGAACACGTAATGCCTAAAGGATATACAACTATTCTAACTGTGAAATTTTATTGGCAATTATTCAGTTGCCTGCAGCTAATGCCTACTACCTACCTATGACTGCTCCTAACTATAGATCCTGTTGTCAAAGAGTTAAAACCAGTTCACGTTTACAGTTGCTAGCAGCAGCAGCATCGGTTGTAATGGCTGCTGCATATAATATTCCAAGGGAAGTCAATGCACTTAGAACTGAAAGAGGCACACACATAGAGAGGGAGCATGGTAAAGAGGAAAAAAAAAATGAGACATGGGCCTTGTTATTTTCAAATGTATTAATTTGGTATTGATGAAATTCTAGATATGCTGCTGCTTCTGCCAACAAAGAAATCATATACATCACCTAACATTACAGATTCTGATACCAGCACAAGGCCTCTCAGGTTTACAGTGGTAAAGAAATGGAAGATATGCTGTTCATATCCATCTGTAAGGGGCATTAGCAATATATGAGATATTATGTGAACTTTGCTTCTCACCCTCCAGATCAACCCTAATTGAAAAGGCTTCATTATCAAAGGTGATCTTGCCCGGGCCTTCATCTTATTTCAGATATTATGCATCTTGGGCAACAACACCGATATTTCTTTCCAATTTTTTTTTAATGTGATTTGCAGGGAACTTGACTGCTATTTCTAACAGGTCAAGTGTCCACCTAAAGATTCTTACATCGGCCTTGTCGAGTGATACGTTATACAGCAAAGCAGCAGACGTTTTTACACATCAAGGCAGTCAGAACAATGTTCTTGTTATGTCAATAGACTTCTGTGTCTCATTAACAAAATATTGATTTTGTTGAAACTTAATTTCATTAATAATGTTTGTTTGAAAATTAGATTAAAAATTAAAGAAGAAAGGGAATACAAAATTACAAAGTAGAAGAGAATGAAATAAGTATGACCTTTAGATGGAAAAAGGAAGCATTTAAATACAGATGATTTATGATATTATATTTTATAATAATAATAATTTATGAAATTATTATTAAATAAATAAAAACTTCAAACTTATACAACAGGATCCAGCTGTATAGAGCTTTTTTGCATTATATAAATCAGGGTAATATTTTCTTACAGAATCTTCTAACCCTTACATGTGTGTGCAGCTTATATATACCGAAAGACCATATTATAACCATGAACCTTCAGACACACTTGTTTTCTCAGTCCCCCCCCCCAACTCTTTCTCCAGTCAGCTGCTCTTTTATAAGCAAACTCTTTACAACTTCTGTTTCAGCCCACCTGATGCACACACAACTTATTAATACTTACTAAACTTTATTTATTGAATATGTTGTAGTCAATCATTCCTCACTGCTTAGCCCCGGGTCATTCATACTATCAAAGCATTCTAGTGATAGCAATACAAGTTTCTTTTTATCAAAATACATTGTATATGGAACCACATTGAGCAATGCGTGTTTCTGTCTTTAAATAGTTAGTGTGCTTTGAGGGATATTGGCTGCTATTTCTAGCAGATTGAGAATCTACTTATAAATGTCATGTGTACTTCTTCAAATGATTGAAGGTAAAATATCATCATCAACATCATCATTACTACTTCTACTACTATCACAACTATTTATTTATTCATGCACTACATCTGATAAAATAGCCAAGTGCTTAGCCTTTTGGTGCTTGGTCCTATTGATTATACTGACCCTGAAAGGATGAAAGGCAAAATTAACTTCAATCAGATTTGAACTCAGAATGTAAAGAGTTATAACTAAAATTTGCAATGCTCTAATTTTCAAAGGATTTTGCCAATGTACAGCTTAGTGCATGTTATATAATCTTTATAAATTTCTCAGCAAGAAACAAGAGCAGCAAAGAATTCAATCTCATATAAAACAAACTACTTGCTTGCTTTATTTGTAGCTTGGATATGTTCTCATAGTTTGCACAATATTTATAGCTAGCTGCTGTAGTTGCTTGACAAACTAATTCAACAACTACAAACAAGTGCAGCTAATTAAAGAAGTTACCTGATTTAAACATATCAAACCAGCTGTTTCCCTTAACATTAATAAAATACAGTAGTCATTGCTATTAACTAGCACTCTGTCAGTTACAATGATGAGAGTTCTAGTTGATCCAATCTACAGAACAACCTGCTCATGAAATTAATGTGCATGTGGCTGAGTACTCCATGGCCATGTGTACCCTTAATGTAGTTCCCAGGGAGATTTAGTGCGATACCGAGTGTGACAAGGCTGGCCCTTTGAAATACAGACACTGCTCATTTTTGCCAGCTGAGTGGACTGAAGCAGTATGAAATAAAGTGTTTTGCTCAAGGACACAACATGCCTCCAGGAATCGAACTCATGACCTTGTGATTATGAGTCGAATGCTTTAACCACTAAGCCACGTGCCTTCACTCATTGCTATTAGAAGTTATTTTTTAAGTCATCAATAAGATTGTAGAATATTTTTAAACCACACACAAAAAAAACCTTGTGAGATGTTTTGATATTTTTTTTTACTCTTTCCAGTTATTGCACAGAGTACAGACTTCAAGAGTACAGTTGAATATAGCTCAACACACTGGTACTTATTTTATCATCCCTGGGGCAAAAGGCAAAACTGAGTCAGTAAGATCTGAGCTCAGAATGTCAATGGACAGAATCAAAAGCCAAAAAGCATTTGACTGATGTTCTTCTACTAATCCAACTATACGGAAATGAGAAAAAAAAGAAAAAGAAAAAAGAAACTCTTAAATAGATTCCATGAACAAGTTAAACATTATTTAGTTACTATTTTCAAGAGCCTAATTTCAACAAGTATGTCATTTCTATCAACAACTCGTAAGTTCAAACAGACGCAATGTAGCTTGTTGCAAGAGACAATTAAATTAGTATTTTAAATAATGGCAATTAAGTTTTGACTTTAATCTGAAAGAAAGACATGAAATAAACATATTTCTGATGTTCATTTTAAAGAAAACACACACTTTTCTCTGTTGTTATGACACTTTGTCACAAGAAAAATTGAAAAATTATTTACAAAGATAATAGCTGGGCGTCTAGTTGGATTTCTCCAAGTATCAAACAAATCCAATCACACTTCGTATTTTGGTAAAAATTAAAAGAATGACAATTCATAAAGCAAGGTTATGTCTATCATCTGTCAATCAGGGACATTTCGTGGATAGAGACAGACATATCCTTACTAGCACTAGTGGGATATATCCGTGGTACATTAGTGTCTACAACAGATAGTTTTCTTCTAGCTACACACACAGACATTGGAACAAGAAATATGAACTCATGATTTCAGGTTATGAATTTAATTCAATCAACCATTGAAACTGGCTTTGCTGTTCAACTTACGAAAGAGACAGTGGAAATGTGTTGATGGGTCAATAAGGACCAATCAAGCACAGAGCTCTTTTCCTCGAAAATTTGTGTACTTGGTGCTTAAGTCACAAATCATCATCTTTATCAGTAACAGTTGTGAAGATGTCTTTAAATTTGCTTATGCCACATTCCTGGCAACAAGAGCCTTCATTCCTGACACCCCATGCGACATACACACTCTTTTACTTGTTTCAGTCATTTGACTGCGGCCATGCTGGAGCACCACCTTTAGTCAAGCAAATCAACCCCAGAGCTTATTCTTTGTATACCTAGTACTTATTCTATCAGTCTCTTTTGCCGAACCGCTAAGTTACAGGGACGTAAACACACCAGCATCGGTTGTCAAGCAATGTTGGGGGACGAACACAGACACACACACACACACATATATATATATATATATATATACACACATACATATACAACGGGCTTCTTCCAGTTTCCGTCTACCAAATCCACTCACAAGGCTTTGGTTGGCCCGAGGCTACAGTAGAAGACACTTGTCCAAGGTGCCACACAGTGGGACTGAACCCGGGACCACGTGGTTGGTAAGCAAGCTACTTACCACACAGCCACTTCCAAACCAGAAAAGATATTTCAGAGTGAGAGATGAGAACCTCTAGACATAAGCCTGCTTTATCAGGCTGACCTGGTACTAAACAACCAATAGACAGACAAACTAACAAGTGAAGCCTTCATGTCATCACTTAACCTGCTAGAAATAGCAGTCAAATCCCACTATCTACAAAAAAAAGGAAGGCCATAGTCTCAGAAAGAATGTCTGGCCATAGCTAGATTTTAATCACAGATCTGCTTTATCAGGCTGACCTGGTACTAAACAATCAATAGAAATAGATAGAGCATAAGGAAATCCAAACTGCAACTATCTTGTCTATTAACAACGTTAGTAACTATATGGAAAAATAAATGCAGTCAATGAGGCTTTGGTTTCTATTTTTGTTGATTTTATTTCCCTTCCTTCCACTATCACTCTATAAATGAAAGTGTGATTAAATTCAACAGCAGCCATTGGAAACAACCTTGGGTTGTTATTGCAGGATGGGCTTCAACACCTAATAAACATAAAGGAATTACATCAATTTGTAATTAAAACATTTCTGACAAAAGACATAAGATAATTTAGATAAGGCTTAAATTTATCTTGGAAGAAACACACAGAGTTTTTTTAAACGTGCTAAAATATAAATGCTTTTGTTACATCCCTTTGTGCTCTGAGTTCGAATCCTACTACATAGTCGACAAAATAAGAAGCAGTGAAGGCCTAGGGTCGACATAATTGATTTTACCCACTGCCCAAATATCTGTGGTATTGAACCTAGGCTGGAAATCAAAATACTAAAGTACACTGACTACTCCCAATGTCCGTAATGTCTACGGTGCGATAGAATTGACCCTAAACACATAACTGCGTGATGGCACCTGTGCCAGTGGAGCACTAAGAGCACTGTCCGAGCGTGATCGTTGCCAGAGCTGCTGTCTGGCTTCCGTGCCGGTGGCACATAAATAGCACCATTTGAGCGTGATCGTTACCAACGTCACCTTCCTGGCACTTGTGCCACTGGACTGGCTCCTGTGCAGGTGACACATAAAATACACCATTTCGAGCGTGGCCGTTGCCAGCACCCTAACCACTAAGCCAATCACCTCCAGATTATTTCAGAAAAGCTATTAATTACAGGAGAAATGAGTAATATACTGTGTTCATTAAAAGAAAAGTGGTGTTGGTGTAAACATCTTTAAACTCAGTTTTTGTTTTCATTTTGTTTTTTTTTTCTGAGTTTATATCAAAACAGGTCACCTTTGCTTTTTACTCTTTTTAATGTTAATAAGAAGTTGTAAGCTTGGTACTTGGCTTTTTCGAAATGACATCACATTCACAAATGTTTTCATATTCTAGCATTAAAATAAACAACCTGTTTTTACCTTGTGGTGTTTAACTGCAGTTGAAGGCCAGAAGAGGAGGGTGGGGGTGGGAGTGGGTATTTAACAAATCTTATAACCTGAAGGGGTGGACAGGTCGACAGAATGCAAAGATGTAGGTTTCAGCAATGTGACAATGTCAGTAATAATTGTTCCTAACATAGGCACAAGACCTTGGAATGTTGGGAGTGGAGTGGGGGGTGGGCTGGTGAAGGTACATAACTGAGTGGTTAGAGTGTCGGGCTCACAATCACGAGGTTGTGAGTTCAATTGCCAGACTGGGCTGTATGTTGTGTTCTTGAGCAAGACACTTTATTTCATGTTGCTCCAGTTCACTCAGCTGTAGAAATGAGTTGCAATGTCACTGGTGCCAAGCTGTATCAGCCCCTTTGCCTTTCCCTTGGCCAAACATTGGTGGCATGAAGAGGGGAGGCTGGTATGCATGGCGACAGCTGGTTTTCCATAAACAACCTTGCTTGAACTTGTGGCTCAGAGGGTAACTTTCTAAGAGCAATCCCATGGTCAATCATGACCGAAGGAGGTCTTTACCCCTTTACCTGGGGAAGGGATGAGTCAATTACTTCGACCCCAATATTCAACTGGTACTTATTTTATCATTTGAATTGTTGTCACCTCATGTTTTTTGTCAGATACTACCTAATCATTTGTCCCAGTTAGAAGCTGAGCTGATTCAACAAATGGGAGCTCATTAATGTCATCGTCAGGCATGTGGAGAATGTTACCCAGTTGATTCAGACACTGGAACTGAGTGAAGTAGGAGTGGAAGATTGTTGTTGTTGTTTTATGATACAATTATATTGTGCCCCACCTATTTATTTCAAAGATTTTATGGGATAACTTGAAGGTATTTGGCAGCTATTTCTAGCAGGTCAGGCAACCACATAGAGGTTCTCTGAAATTTGTTTTTTAGGCGAACTAAACTTTGACTGAAGGCATTCCTGCATGACTATATACATCTGCCTTTGTTTTTGAATTTGGTTTGCAAGGTTCTTGATGTGAATTTGTGTCTTGAGAGAGTCATTACACCAACGGTTGCCCTAAACCAGGACTGACAAATTGATGTTGTTTAGACTCAGATCAAGAAGGCCAATGGTCAACGATATTAGAGAGGTTGGAGGTGGGGTTCAGACATAGTTTACCTCAGACTGACTGGCCTTCGTAGGATTTCCGAGCGAGATCGTTGCCAGTGCCCCTGGACTGGCTCTTGTGCGGATGGCACATAAAATACACCATTTTGAGCGTGGCCGTTGCCAGTAGCCCCTGACTGGCCTTCGTGCGGGTGACACGTAAAAGCACCCGCTACACCCTCTGAGTGGTTGGCGTTAGGAAGGGCATCCAGCTGTAGAAACTCTGCCAAATCAGATTGGAGCCTGGTGTAGCCATCTGGTTCACCAGTCCTCAGTCAAATCGTCCAACCCATGCTAGCATGGAAAGCGGACGTTAAACGACGATGATGATGATGATGTCCTGCTCCTTTTTAGAAATCGTTGTGTGCAATTTGAGAGAGATGCGACTGCTATCTACAAAAGTTTTGAGAGCCGTGTAGAGCCCGCCATTGGTTCGTTTACAAATTTGTAAACTCACGATTGTGTTTGATCAATGAAAATCCTAAGTTACCATTCATGTAATATAATGAAATTTTAAGATTTTAATCTAAATATGAACATTTTAGAATAAGCACGTCCAGATGAGAGATAAATCCTTTTCTAGACAGAATATCAGACAACTTCAGGTAACACTGCCAGATGTTCTGGTTCCTTTTCCTTGACAGATAGCTGGACTTACAATGCAGACTGGGGTTTCTTAAAGTGGATTCTGTAAAAAATTTTTGGGTACCGCTAAATAGAATACCTTCTAATTCAATTCATTTTATAAAAGAAAAGCTTTCTGTTATTTTCAGAATAATTTCTCTCCTTTTCAAGAATAAATTCTTTCTAAAACAATTTTTTATTCATTTAATGTCTTCTCAAAAAATTAGGGTGGTAGAAATTGTCCGTAAAATATGGAAAACTGGGGTGTAGACAAACGATAAGTTAACCACCGAGTAGCACAGGCCTGCTGGAAATAGCACTAAAACCACACCTTAAGATTTTAAGAAAGGAAGAACACATTGGACAATATAGTCCTAGGTAACCAAAAAGACGGGATGAGCAAGGCTGGAATGACATTAATCATAGATGTATTCAATTAGGGTCTAAACAAAACAACGTAAATTATCCACACACCAAAGATAAAGAATATGTACACCCAAGGTTGAAAACGGGTGGTGTGCGTATTCTTTACCTCCGCCTACCAATGAGGTTAACCGATGTAGAAACACAATAAACACCTGCAATGGATCTTAACTCCATCTATGGATCTATGGATACCCGATATTGGATATCGGGTATCTCGTACGTTACGGTCTGAAACAATTTAATTTTTTCCTGTTTTGATTTGAACCCCCTAAATTTTCCCTCGTGCATAAAAAAACTTTATCCCAATTACAGCTTTTCAACAGTAAACTCTATACGAAACACTAAAATACTACGTATTCATGGACTGTACTCAATTTCATTACAGATTACTGCATGTGCTAACGCGCATGCGCAAAAAACACGAATCGGAGTGTTTATTTTTTGAAGGAAAAAAAGAAATCTATTTCAAACCCTAAAGTTAACAAGAACCACCGAATATCTTATTCTTATGCCCTCGGCTATTTTAATATCCACCACTAACCTGTCCTATCGCTGCTATATCAAAAAAAAAAAAAAGTTACCGAAATATGCAAAGTTTATAAAAGAAATATGGTTAACACCTGGCCACCAAAAGAAAAAAAAAAAAACTGAAATAGGTAAAAAAAAAAAAAAAAGTGTATTAAACGAATATGAAAACAAAAATTTCCGCCGACGAATCGGGGGTGGGGAGTAGACTTTCGGAAATTTCACAAGATCCGATATTTTCCCTCATAACTTTTCCGAAAGTCCTCTCCCCACCCCACCTCGGCTCGTTGGCCCAATTTTTTTTTTTACACCTGTAACCCTTTTTTTTTTTTGGCCAGGTGCTAAAGTAAACATTAACCAAAAATATTCTTTAAAAAATTAAACTAAAATAAAAATAACTTT
The DNA here is from genome assembly GCF_046866305.1 of Octopus bimaculoides. NCBI lineage: Eukaryota > Metazoa > Mollusca > Cephalopoda > Octopoda > Octopodidae > Octopus > Octopus bimaculoides. The sequence goes on from NC_142942.1 coordinate 51,819,967, forward strand.
TAATAATTTGATGGCTTAAAATAAATGTTCGCGTTGATATTATTTTCCCCAAAGCCGTGAATTCTTAAAAAATGAAATAATTACTTCCCCCGTGTTTATAATGCGTTGCATTTATTTCCCTTTGATGAAATCTATTTCGTTTCAGTCACTGGACTGCGACCATGCTGGAGCACTCACTACTTTGACGGGTTTTGCCTGAACGAACTGACCCCGGTACTTATTTTTTTTTTTTTAATCCTCGTACTTATTCTATCGGGCTCTTTTGCTGTATCGCTAAGCTACGGGGACGTAATCAAACCAACAGCGGTGAGAATTACAGCCATTGCTGTATATGAAAGCCATCGTAAGGAATTTCGATAGCAATCGATGCAGAATGAGAAATCCCTTTTCCTACACTCAATAACAAAAGTGACATTTATTTTATTTCAGTTTTGTCTTAATACAATACAATTTGGTTCAATTTAGTAAATTTGTCGACTAAAAGTAACGAAAATCTAATTAAGGAGGGTACTTGTCAATTATTAAAAAAAAATATATATATATAAAGGGAAATAATTATATATAGTAACGTCAGTGTGAGGTAGGTGTATATTTTGTTCGACACCGATAAAAATATCTCAAAAAGAAGCAAACAAAAGCTGGCGTACCTACAAGTGTATTTTCACTCGACTTTGTTTCCTCATGACTTTCAAAAAAAAAAAAAAAAGGATATGTTTTTAATGACAATTTCCTATAGATACCTTTCAAACGGTGTAGGTAACGATTATTTAAGAATTTAAGTGAAAAAAAAAATTGGTGGGCGTGCACACATACCTAACTGATTTCAACATTTCGAGCCTTTTATGTGATGTATGCTAGTATGTATGTGTACGCGCCCCAAGATATATATGTATATATAATTCCGATATAATCATAATCTACATAATCTGAAAGGTATTTATAGAATCTTCCATAAAAAAAAACATCCATTTTTCTGAAAGTTATGAGGAAACAAAGTTGGCGGGGGGAGGGCACACGTGTGGGTATGTCCAAAAGGCTTTTCGTAAGATTATGATTTTAGGATTTTAGAGTGTATTTACAATATTTCAACGTGTACCTAGTCCCGGATTGGGTTCGAACCAGTTTGTTTCTAAACTTCGACATGTTTCAAAATGGGCAAATCAATGCCTCATCTATTTCTGATATATATATTTTTTTAAACTATTTTCTCATTTCTCTGTTTTGGATCATCGGATATTCCGATTGTTAAAGAAAATTTTTAAAAAATTAAATTTATTATTTATTGCCCATTCTCTATTCCACTGCTAACAATTAACAACACTTCGCCTTAGCAATTAAAAATTATCTGTTAACTCGTCAGTAAAAGGAGGGAGGTAAAACAATTTTATTTTTTAAATCAGAATCCATAATGTTCAAAACAGAGAAATTCGAACACCATTTTGAAAGAATAAAATTAACTTCGGGAAAGGATGATTTTTTAATACTTATTAGGCAATCAATATTCGTTTCGGCGATTTGAATGAGCCACGTCGGTTTTTTACAATCCCCATTACCGCTGTTCTCGAATTACGCCGTTCTCTTCTCTATTTCATGTTTTGAGTGTGTGCATATAAAATTTTCCTCTACATGTTTCTATCCCAGATGACTTGTAGTGTAGATTGAGTGTATGTGTGTGTGTGTGTATATATATATATATATATATATATATATATATATATATATATATATTCTCTAGGCTCACAGTATAATCTTAAAAACAACAAATCCGCTCCAACATAAATCAAAGCAGAAAAAAAAGCTATGTTCAATATTCCGTTTGGTATATAATAAATAGATGAAAATATACATCTTGACACTCTCAAGAAAGATATGGCTTGCAACAGAATCTGACGTCTCGAGAATAAAGCCAGAAAATTGAGTGAGAATGATAGGGTTAAAACAACATCTACCGGGAGTGATTTCGTCTGCTATCTTTCGATAAAATAAATACCTATGTCACCGTTCATATATTAAAATTGATTTCTCGTAATACTTTCAATTATATAAGCCGGAGAAAAAAAATGAACCTGCATGAAATAATTATTGAATGTATATAATTCAACTAAATGCAAATCGAAAACAAAATTTAATTGCAGTTAGTAATGTTATCGACGTCATTTAGTTTCCATTCATTATGTTTATTATAATAATAATAATAATAATAATAATAATGACGATCAATAAAACTCAGTATATTTATTTAGCTCCAAGTCAGCCTTAACCGAACAACCATTATTTTTTTTTTTTTTCCAGCTTTTGAGAATCAAAGACATTTGATGTTGAGGAAGAGTTGGCTGTTATTACAAGCGACCAAACAGAAGTTCCTTCGATTAAATATTACTTGTGTTTCTGAAGCTGTTAAAAACGTAGCTTAACAAAACAAAAATAATCTTTTAATGAAAATCACCATGTTTACATATTTCTCACTGGAAGTAATATAAGGAATAATTTATAACTAACAGAAAACAAAATTTGTTTATTCTATTTCCAGCTTAGGCACATGGTCACAAATTTCATATACCGGGAAGTCTTTTGGCATGTTCTTATTTTATGGACATGGTGCGAGCTGACGAAAAGAGCATCAATGCGGTCGCTCGACATGCAAGAAATACCAATCAAATTATCCTCAATCACGTAAACAACTACCTTCAAATAAAGATAAATTGGAAAATATAATTCTAGATATTAAAAAAAGAAAGAAACCATTTTGGTTGGAAAGCCTTTGATAATAGGCTTACTTGCTCATTCAGGCACGACTGAACAAGAACTTATTCTGACTTTATTATCGCCTTCCTTGTAAAAGAAGGGCAGTTTCAGACAATTCCATTTCTCCTGCACTACCTTTCCCCAGATATTTACCTAAGAATATCGTATTTAAAGCTTTTCTTTCTTTTTTTTTTTAAACGTATATCAAGAAAATGATTTAGTAAGCCATAAAAATCTCTGTGAATATATTTCGGTCTTTCGCAAAATAAAAACAATGCAATTGTTTACTAAATAATGTTTTCATAAATTCACATTTCCTAAGTGTGTTGCACAAATGTTTTTTCTCTCGAATATTGAACGCGAATAACAGAAATACAAAAACCAAAACTATACACATGCATGAGGAAAATTCCTTTTAACTATCTATGCATGTATCTATCTATCTATATATGTATATATATATAGATATTTATTAATAAGGGTAGAAATTGATATTAATCAATTAAAACTAGTGGTCTAGCATATTAAAAAAATCCGAAGATTAAAATTATATTACATACAAAAATAAGAGGAATGACCAGCAAAAGTGGACTCCTATATGTTAGAAATAGATGCCGAATCATCTAACCACGAAGAAATATGTTCTCAGTAAAAAAATTGCGACACAACAGACTGTAAAAGGGCAAGACAAATGAAAAAATACTAAAAAAAAAAAAAAAACGATTAACCTAGGTACCATGGTTTCACCTGTTAAAATTTACGTAAGTAAATATCTGCAGGATCATCAGCGTAGTCTGTCGATTTAAAAATATAGTTTCCAGAACTAGACATAAGACGTCCACCCGAAATGGAGCACGTGTAGAGTTCTACAAATTACATTCAGTGTATCCCTCCAAATGTCTTCAATCTGGCGCGCTAAGGCCGGAAATAACTCTGCAGTTAATAAATTTTTGCAGCTAATTTACATGTTTGAGAACATCATTATAATTTTAATCTTCGGATTGTTTTAATATACTAGACCACTGGTTTTAATTGATTAATATCAATTTCTACCCTTATTAATAAATTTTAAATAATGATATTAACAGTAAAACACCGTATTCAAGATTTTAGTAAATTGACTGCTTCCGGTAGCAGCCATTTGCATTCTTTTCTGACGCGGTTCTTTTTTTTTAAACCCTTGTAATCTAAAGTCTTGTGACTATATAAAAAGAAATCAATACTGCAAAATGGCAAATCGGTAGAGCGTCAGACAAAATGCCTTGTGGTATTTCATTACATCTTTTCATGTTTTGAGTTCAAATCTTCCGCAATCGATAAGCTTTGGACTCGATCTTGTAAATTGTAATTATCTGGTACCGACAGACATTTTCCTACATTAGGCACAAGGGCTGAAATTTTGGCGAAAGGAATTAGTTGAGGACATCGAACCCACTGCTCAACTGCTACTTATTTTATCGAAGCTGAAAAGATGAACAGCAAAGACGACCTCGGCGGCATTTGAACTCAGAACATAAAGAATTGAAAGAAATACTGCTAAGCAATTTGTCCGATGCGGTAACGAATGCGCAGCTCGCAGCCTTAACTGATCAACTTTATGGTGGTAACGAATAAAGTAAGGTAACGATAAGTGGAAGTGAACACGTTCGAAGGTTATAGAGAGGAAGTAGATGAGGTGATCGCATTGAACGAGAGATGTCGAGGTGCAACGCGTGACTGAGGAAGGAGAAGGGCCGAGAGAAATGGTTGGTGTGAGGTACGAGTTATTTCGGGAGACAGGTGCTAGGGAGGGGCAGGTAGGTAGGTTATCCGAGGGGTCCCTAACCACCGGGCCGCAGAGGAGGAATTTTATTCCTATTTTATTGATTATCGCTGTCTGCAGGGTGTTTTATGTATTATATATGTAATAATTAAATTATATATTATGCACATTATTGTAGTTCAGTCGCATTATTCCACTGTCCGTGGAAAAACTGTGTTGCATGAAACTGGTTTGAAGTGAAGTTGAGGACTTCCAATACACTCAGCACCATTATAAGTGTGCGTGCAGGTGTGTATCATCATCATCATTTAACGCCCGTTTTCCATGAGTTGGACAGCTTGACAGGGGCCGGCAAGGCCAGGAGCCGGCAAGGCCAGGAGCCGCACCAGGTCTCATAGTCTGTTTTAGCTTGGTTTCTACGGCCAGATGCTATTCCTAACACCACTTTACTCAGTGCTAATAAATGACACTAACACTGTTTACAAAAAAAAAACATAAGGCGAAAACGGGTGTGTAAACAACAAACAGATGTATTAGTTTAACGCTCAGGAAGTGAGAAAGTCTTTTACGTTTCGAGTCTACGCTCTTCGTCAGAAAGGAGCACAGAAATAAACAGGGATAGAAAATAGAAAAAGGTTTAGTGGCTAGCGATCTATCATGGCGAATATATAATATAAAGGAAATGCATTTACTAAATCAACATTTCTAATAATCTGTTTTGAATTGAAAATATGGACACGGTTGTGTAATTCAGAAGCTCGCTTTCCGACCACGTGCTTTTGAGTTAAGTCTCATTGCCTGGCACCTTGCGCAAGTGTTTTCTACTTAAGCCTCCAATGCCTTGCAAATGATTTTGGTCGGTGGAAACTGTAGAAGCCCTACACAAAACGCTTATGTATTGGTAATTAACTCAAAATAAATTCCCATCTTGGAAACCAGGTACAGACTATGTAAGACGGCTACGGTAACCTTACAGCAAAACATAATATTGTAAAAAAAAAGCAAAATAAATTATAACGATAAATTAGTTCTACCGCCGATGTTATGATATAGATTTTGATTTAATTGAGTATAAAGACTTGTAGAATTAGAACCGCAACTGCTCGAAAATAATTTAAAAGATATGAAACAAAAGAATATTACCTGCCGCAATTAACCACTCCACAACATAGACAAATCCAGGGACTTTTTTCTGTTTTACACACTGAAAGCAAAATAAACAAAAATGTTAAGTTGGAGATTATAACAGACATTGAAACGAAGTTAAATACATTTATTGCAGAGGAGAGGAAACAATACCAGAGAACTGCAACGTCACTGGTAGTCATAACAACAACGGCATAAAAACCTTACATATTAAACACGAAACATAATGGAATTTAGAATTTGTGGCAGTTATGCTTTTCCCCAGGAAAATTAACAGTGAAAGTGAAGTGAGAAAGCAAGCCGTCGTTTGTCTCGACTCACTGCTTGAAGAGTGTCTCTTGCTCCGAGCATTTTACTTGTTCAAGCATATAAGATAATTATAATTTGTTAATTCGGCATAAAATGTTTTTAAAAAAATTAGAGAACGGAAGCTTTGTGACGTACATTATTAATGGATATCGGAAGAGAAAGAAAAAAAAATTTTAATATTCCTTCGTTCGCCTTAAGAATCTCAACCTTAACACGGCTTAAAAACAATGCCAATTTCTCTGCTCAGAACAAGACGAGAAGGCTTGGCTATTATGAAAGGAAACGTCATGCAAGTTATTAAGGAAATATTGGGATAAGCTACGGTTTCAGACATAAAACATACAATTGAAGCCGAAAAAACACTGGAACATTTCCAAATAACAACAGTAGTTTCTACACAGCAGGAAAACCCACTAAATAACACTATAATAATAGTAATAATAAAAGCAAAATCACCAGAGGACTTCAATATATTATGTCATTGAGTTCTATTCCTTAAAATCACTAACAAAAAGAGCATTGAAGACAGTGGTTCAATATTTTATAAAACTTGATTGAACTAAACACTAATAACACAGGATAATAATATCACACCAACCCAGCTCAGACGTATAAAAGAATATTAAAGCATCTTAAACCTTTTCACTAGTTTTATAAATGAAACACCAATAGTGCTGACAGGCGACACATCGTATGAAAATGCTGTTGAAATAAAAATCCATTCACCATCATCTCCAGTAAAAGAAAGAAAAGAAAAAACTACATAAAATATATTTTGGAAAAAAAAAAAAAAAAAAAGGAAAATCATACGTTCGGTGGAATAAAATAAAACCTGCTTTTCAACTTTTAGTCGTGTTTGTTGGGTTGTCTAGGATTTCGAGTGGCATCAAGTAATGATGGCAATCGGGTTAAGGAAGTATAATAAACAGCTTGGATTGAAAATCTGAGATATAATCAATCATAAAAAGAAGCAAGAGCTATTTTTTTCTCTTCTCCGTGTTTTTATATTTATTCCTGTCTTATAAATTCTTTCAAAGCTAGTCTATCCTACAAGATCAACACTGCATATCTAGTTAGTGTATTATATCAAGTTTCAAACGTGATGCTTTTCAACATTCAGAATGAAAGAAACATGTTCAATACGAATGATGCATAATAAAACAAGCCTTTAGAAAAAAGATGAATGCTATTATATGGTAGGTTTTTTTTTTCACGCTTCTAAATAAAGACGGTCGTCTTAAACAAGAGATTCTTTTATTTAAGGAGTGCCTTTGGTTTGATAAAATTCAATATATCGCTGGTAATTTTATACCGCTACATAATTCACTAGAAAAAAAACCCAGTTAAATATCCCTCAAACCATATAGCCTACCATCTTTAAAAAGGACATGTAGTATTAGATACACTATATTTGGGGGGGAAATGGCATGGCCACAGTTGGGATGTCTTTGATCATGGGTTTGCTCGATGAAGGCTGACATGGAATTAAGCAAAAACAATATTCACAGCACACAACACAATGAAGTTTGATATCAGAACTGTTCCCCCCGCCTGCCCTTTTGCACCAATGCCGAACTAAATGCCATAATACTAGAGGGTGACGTTTTCAAAATAAAAGTATGAATCTACTTTAGCATTCACGATTAATAAATGTCGCTCGTGAGTAAAGGGATGGTGGCCCATGGTTTAATGTAAATGTTTATCCTATCCAAGCCAGACTTGATCCAGCAGGGTTAAACCAAAAGCATTCCAGCTTGACAATACCTTTTTATTTATTTATTTGTAAGGTATATCTTGACTACCAGATTCGACTAGTCTTTCTAGTAGGCCAAGCAACGCGCAAAAAGCTTTGTTGTTGGTTCAATAATACATATTTTATTATGTATCTAGATTAGTGTTTCATTGCGGTTCAGTCTTTGTAGATATCAACTCAGCTTTTCAACTTTCCAGAGCTGGTTTTAAAACAAAGTAACATTAACATTCCTAGCCAGCAAAAATGGCCTTACGACCGGCTAAATAACGATACTGCGATAAATTTTCACTCGGAAGAACTTCAAAGGATTTTAAGCTTGGATCATTAAAGATCAAGAATATATTTAATTCCAGATCCATTATTTTTTTTTAAACATCAACACAAAATCACAAATACAAATATACGAGGGAACAGTTATTTACACTTAACCGAATTGACTTCAATAATTAAATAGATACTTATTTTAATAACTTTGACAGTAATTGAGCTCAGAAACGTAGAGAAACAAAACTAAATAATCTAATGCCTTTATCAACGATGTTTCACCTCAGTAAATGATACTAAGGATAAATCCATCAACGATGGATTTCTTAAAAGATTAATGTTATTGGTTAGACTAGGTTCCTTAGCATGGGCAGAAGCAGCACCTTTGAAGGGCGTTGTGAGATCACAGAATGCTCTGATTTTAGCAATAAAATATTTAACTCAGATTCGCTATTTCTATTTTTTTTTTTTTTAATCGTCACGAATAGGACATTGAGATCAATGAACAGAAAGAAACATGACTGATGCTGCGCCAAGTGTCTTCTGCTATAGGTTCGGGCCGACCAAAGCCTTGTGAGTAGATTTGGTAGACGGAAACTGAAAGAAGACCGTCGTGTATGTATATATATATATAAGTGCAAGCAAGCGCGTGTCCCCACAATCGCTTGACAACCGGCGTTGGTTTGTTTACGTCCCTGTAACTTAGCGGTTCGACGAAAGTCTCTGACAGAACAAGTACCAAACTTTAAAAATAAGTACTGAGGTCAATTCGTTCGACTAAAATTCTTCCAAGACGGTGCTCCAGCATGGCCGCAGTCTAATGACTGAAACAAGTAAAAGATAAAAGATATTAAGTCCTTGCCTTTAGTCATTTCCATAAAGAATAAAAAAATTAAGTCAGATACGCAAGTTCGTAGAAATATGTAAAAGAAGCCACAGGCTGGATTGGATAGTGTTAAGAACATGAATAAACTACTGCGCAAAATTACCTTCTGTTTATATTAGAACAGTCTCTCTTTTTACGTCATCCAGTGACAGTAGCAATGAATTACATTAAGATTAAGAAGTACTGACTGAGAACATTGATTGGCATTGATTGAACAGATCTGTGATCAAAGGCATTCCACTTAACGCTATCTCATCCTTTTGAAAGTGAGTATAGGAAAACATTATCCAACAATGAGATTTGGCTGTTGTTTCTAGCATGTCTAGCGGCCGTGTAGAGGCTTTCTCGTTGGCCCGTAAAGAATAAATGTATTTCAGACAAGCAATTCAGCCATTAAGAAATAAGGTCTGCAAAGAATATGTAAAAAAAAAAGAAGAAAATGATACTAGCTATCTTTCTTTCTTTAATGATTTCTCTTCCAGATTAAATTTCAGCTTGGCCAGTGTCCAAATAGTATAACTGACAGTTTTAGGGGATCTTCCTACTCATTCTCTCTCCTCTACCTTGAACTTCACAAACTTAAGCAGGATACTAACTTTCCCACCATCGTGGCCAGAACAATAAAAAAATCGGCAGCCAGCAACAAAAACCAAGCTCGAACTGTTTTTAGATAGCAGCCAAAATCGCCCTCATTTACACTCCATCTTTAAAAAATGTGTGGGGACACATTGTAAATTGCGGTCCAGTATTTATACGGCGTTAGAGAGAGAGAGAGAGAGAGGGGGGGGAGAGAAAAAAAAAGACAGATGGTCACGGTTGGAATGCTTTTGATCATGGATCTACTCAATGAGAGCTGACTCAGAGCTGAAGAAACCAAACAATTTATCTTAGAAACCAAGCAACAAGAATAACAATGAACAAAACCCATCAAAAGACCAAATTTCAAGAAGCAAACCATCTACGTTTCTGCTCCAAGATAAACCATAAGCATGAGAACAAATTGTTGATATTAAGCACCAGTTCAGGCCTGATTCCTCAGACAAATGGTCAAATACACTGAAATGGTGTCCATCCATTCCCTTAGAATATTTTCATTATTTGAATTGAACTTTGAAGCTCAGGAAGGGTTTGTCTGCTTACAAGGTGTGTATCATTCCGTAATTAAGAACGTAGGGTGTGCTTTCTGACAGATTTGGTAGCTATTTTAAACAGGTTATGCAACCGCATAGTGTAACGATTCCCTAACCTTTTCTACACCTTGCACCTCCAAGAAATTTTTGATTAATTTTTGCTCTTCATACAAAGTATTATCAACATCTGGAGATGAAAATATAAATTTCCTAATATAACTAATTCATTTTTTAAATTGAACCAGTTATATAGTACAATTGAACCAGTTATATAGTACAAAGTTCTTGGTGTGTTTAAAGTTATTTTTAAGGGTAAGTTAATAATCTTATTCTGATTTTAATAAAGTGTAATATATACTTTCCCTCTTAGTCGCACCCACTGAAAAGACATCTTACACAACCTGGTTAGGAAGGAACCGTGGTGGAGAGGCTTCCCAAGGTGAAAATGTGACATATTTGATCACATTGCAAATTAAAATTTAAGCTTACCCCAAATCAAGTGTGCCCTTGTAAGAGAGAATATCAAGGCAAAAAATAAATTCTTCCTGGATATATTTTATCCACATGGAACAGAAGGGAGATTATAGATCAGACTGAAAGCCATGCAATGTAACCCCCCCCCCCCTTGTGGGTAAGCAAACAGCCCGGGGATATGAAATGAGAAGAGAGAAGGGAACTGTGTATGAAGACAAAAACAATAAACAAGTAAATGATTGAAATAGAAAATACAATAATAATAATAATAATCCTTTCTGCTAAAGGCACAAGACATGAAATTTGGTGGGGAAGGAGGAGACTAGTCGATTACATCGATCCCAGTGCTCAACTGATACTTATTTTATCGATACTTAAAGGATGAAAAGTAAATTCTACCTAGGCGTTATTTGAACTCAGACCGTAAAGACGGACGAAATGCAGCTAAGCATTTCGCCCGGCATGCTAACGACTGCGCCAGCTCGCTGCCTTAATAATAATAATAATAGATTTTGGTACAAGGCCAATAAGTTAGGGGGAGGGGATAAGTCGATCACATCGACCCAGTGCTCAACTGGTTCTCATTTTATCGATCTCTAAAGGATGAAAGGTAAAGTCGATCTCGGCGGAATTTGAACCCAGAACATGAAGACGGACGAAATGCCTCTAAGCATTTTGTCCGGCGTGCTAACGATTCTGCCAGCTCGCAGCTTTAATAATAATAATAATAATGTTCGGACATACAAAGTATATGTAGTAGTTGTTTAGCTCAAGGTCAACAAACCCTGATCAAAGTATCTATTCTCTCGCACTCACCCCAGGTATTGTAAAGCCCGGGAATTTTCCAATATGTCCCCACCATTTTTTGTTTCAAGATTGCAGGGCGTGATTTGAGACATTTGGCTGTTATTTCTAACAGGTCGAACGACAACGTAGTGACACGATCGACACGTGTTTACTTAATTATAATCTTATTATTTTAATGTCACAAGAATATATCTATATCTATATATAAGGACATGCAGGATTTAAGTCGTCGCGGTCCTGTTATTTAATTCCAGGTCAGCTCTCTGATACGACCGACCTTTCTATGAACAAAGCGATTCCAGCCATGATCATCTCGACATTTTAGAGCTATGTCGAAACTTGTATTATCCAATGCGTTCTTTTCTTTGTCAAGACGACAGAATGACGTTTTAGGGCAAGTTGGCTGCTATTTCTACAGGTCAAGCGATCGTGTGGAAGCTCCCTTGTACGTGTTATTGTTCAGCCCAGATCGAGATCTATGATCACTGACATTCCAACCGTGACATCTTGCCGTTTTAGAGATTATATATTAAGACGGGGGTGATTTAAAGGAGATTTGGCTATTTCTTTCTAGCATGTCGAGAAACTACGTTAGAAGCTCCTCGCTGTATACGTTGTTGTTGGTCAGCACTGGCCGGGAATGCAGGAAGACAGCTGATAAAACATTTTTCCCCATTCTGATCTATGACGAAAGCATTCCAATCGTGGCCATTCTATCTTTTTAAGGATAATATAGGACTACATTATCTAATGCGTCTTTTCTATATTTAAGACGGGAGGGTGCGAGTTGGAGATTTCACTGCTATCTCTAGAATGTCGAGCGACCGCGTTGAGGCTCCCTCGCTAGCTTTGCTGTTGTGAGTGTTTTAATAGATGGCGTCGGTTATGAGGAGATAAAGGAAGGGTTTCTTTCCTTCGTGGGGAGTCAGTGACCGAATGTTCGTTTTAATTTAGACCAGCTGAAGAAGGTAGTCGATCAACTGAGCTTGTTGGGTTTTAACATGGATTTCGTTTTTATTTTTCACTAGAATTGTCTAGATGTTATCAACGTGTAATTAATTATTGATAATTTTTTTTTTACATAATGGAAACAACGAAACGGTAATTATAACGAGCCTCTATATGATTGTCCACCATGCTAGAAATAACAGCCAAATTTCTTTCCCTACTGTTTTAAAACACATTGGATAATAATGTTGTCCTAATAATACACTATCTGAAATTTTAAAAAAATGAGACGGTCATGGCTGGAAAGGAGCTAAGCGACAACAGCAGTGTTATCAAACAAATATATCCATTGTCTATTTTAGCTTTCATTTAAATACGCAAATCAATAATTAAATGCTAATAAGACAGCCTAAATATATGTATAATGAGAAAATAAATTCTCTTGGCTTGAAGACAATCTAAAAGGCAAGCAAGCTAGCTGAGCGTGGTAGAGGGGAAAAGGATAGTTGGGGCCATTTTGTCCAACGAGAACCCCCTGAGGGGGGACAATGACTCACTAAAGTTCATAAAAGAATAAGGAAGAGGGGAAAAAGGAAATCAAGAAGAAAAATGTAAGCGGGACTATATAAAGTGTGTGAATAAGGTAGCAAGCTAGCTTTATGCTTTTTAACTGTCATCCTGATGTCAAAATTACTGTCCACTTGCCAACAGTAGATATACACATTAAACAATCCTAATTAATTAATTAGCTATACGCATGCATTAAATTAGACGAAAATTCAATTTTTATCCCCTTGATATTTCAAAAATATAATTAATTCCAATTACTACTTAAAACTTTAAAAAAAAAATCTTACTTAGAATCGTAACCGAATCTTGAAAATAATCAACACAAAATTGATCTCCATTAAAAAATAAAAGCAAATTAAATTAAATTAAATTAAAAACAAAACAAAATAAAATGAAGAGCATGTGTACATTTCGTGTTGTTGTACAGGTATTAATTGGTGAACTGTAAAAATGGAATAAATAAACAAGGGAGGATTTTAACGATTACACCGTTTCCCAATATTTCAAAACAGTGCGAAGTGTTCTCTTTGTTGTTCCTGAATCCTTCTTACACTTCTCAAACTTATTACTTTCTCTATTTCTAGCATAATAAATTCATTATATTGAAAAATGATCAAATTAGCCACTGATAATTAGAAAACTACATATATACATATCTATATCTATATATACATAGTGAATTAGATTATCTCTTCTGTTATTCAAAAGCTTAATTGTTAGCAGTGATGATGAAGAAATAACATTCCAAAAGATTTTTTGTTTCAATCATCCATAGCGGTTGTTTAAAAAAAATCTTTCACGTGTAACAAACAGAGAGAAAAAAAAATTAAAAACTGTTAAAAGAAAAAAAATTAGATTATTACAAACATACAATGGGTAATTTTATATCAGTTTAAAAATTAATTGAAATATTTTTTTTAAAAAAAGGGGGGAAAGCGATCGAAAGAGAAGAAACAACAATAATAATAATAATAATAATCAAATAATCAGGGTGATGATGATGATGATGATGATGATAATGATGACGAAGAACAATGAAAGAAGGGAGATTTCGTAAATTTAAAAATTCGGTGAAATGAATGTTGCAGTTAGCACATGTCTAAAGTTGGTTGGGAATGTCTAGTAATGAAATTAACGAAGCATAACATGAGATGTCAAGAGGAAATGTTTTAAGCCGGTTCCACACATAATAATAATAATAATAATAATAATAACGCTATGATACTACTGATGGTGGTGGCAGTGCTCTGTATTTAGGGAATTATTTTAATGTCAGGCTTGGGATCTTGCTACAAAACAAAGGCTTGCGGTTTTTTTTTTGTTACATTGACACTTTACCTGAACAAGTAAACTGCTGGGGAAGGTTTTCTGACTTTACAGAGGGCACAGTGATTTTTGCACTTTCCTCAAGATGCGGACACTCCATTTATATGTAGATTTCACGATCAAGTATCCAGTTTGTGTTGTTTTTTGCGGGAGGGGGGGAGACGCTTTTTTTTTTTTAACTTTCAAAAATCTCAAAGAGAATCGCAATCCTCTTTCACAGTCTATATGTACATATTTATATATATGAACATACATATATATACATATATGTGTATGCGTGTGTAAATATAACGTAAACCTTCTTGAATCAACTACCTCCCGGTCATGTACGTACAGCCTCCACCTCTTCACTCGGGTCAACCGGAGTGAGAATAATGCGCATATGACTAACACAAAAGTATTTCTTTAAAAAGAAAATTATTAACACCTTGAATTTCCGTCAAGAACGAATTTCTAAATATTCTTATTATTATTAAGCAGTTCCATTGTAACTATCAGATAGTTTTTTGGTCGGTTTTACTTTTCAAGATTTTAGTGTCGACACAGATCTAGACTATTGTGCGGATAAACTTGTTTGCGCGGTACGTTCGCCGCCGTCTTAGCGGGTCATGTGATTTATCTGCTACATTGATGTTAAAACACTCAGTCTTCTTCCGTCTTTCTGTCTTCACGTTTCGTTCTGATTTCATCTTACTCTCTCGATCCTGCTTCTTTTCTCTTATTTCTTTCACTCTTGGATTTTACTCTTTGTTCATCATCAGTTTTATCGACAAGGCATGTCTTGGAATCAAATATTATTAAAACAAGAAAAAAAAAAAACGATGACGAATATTGACTTTTCTGAAAAAGTAGTCGTTTCTATGTTACCAAGATTTAATTACTTTTTGTTAATCTTGCTATTATTAAGTACCCACTCTTTATTTTATAGTTAAACGAATTAGAATATACTTTCCGGGACAAACTACTCACATTACTTTTCATCATATAAAGTGAAAGACGATAAACTATAATTTTCCAAGCACTTTCTTACGGATACAAAATTACGGAGGTCCTACAACACAACCATCATGCGTCTTGGACTTGCTACCCGTACCACTGTGTATGCGATTAAAATCCTTGAAGCCATACAGGTCATTGCTAAGAATTGTACGCTAACTCACCCTGCTCGTACCATACCCGATTCGTGGGCATGTATTCAGCGGTGTGTATGCCGTCGATTAATTCGAAATTCCTATACATATAATCAATACGATATGGACTGTAGTTTAATTAACCATGCCGACATGAATGGCAACGTGTGGTACTACCATCACATTTGCAAGAATAAAAAGTCGATTCGTCATGGAAGCTGATTTGGCAACGGTAAAATCTGTTAATTTGCTGTTGGTCCTACGACTTCCCATAGAAAGACATTGCCAGGGAATCCGGATATACAAACGAGGTGCGTCGGTTGGTGCAATTATTGCAGAGAAATTTGCGAAGAAGGAATTATCCGTAATCCTCAACAGAGGTTTGATTTGAATAGTAGCTTGTGGATGTAAACAAAGAGAAATATTTCCATCGAAATTACTTCAGGGGTCAATGGAACCAGGGCCATTGGGCTGTTCAGTGCAATTAGGCAAAGGTCCGGGAAATGTTTTGTGGTGAAAGTAACAGATAGTAAGATATTTTGCGTCATTTAACGATGCAGTGGATCCTACCTGGTGCCAGTGTTGGCTGGAGAACCTAGATAACAGTGGTGCTCAACTATTTTTTTCCTGTCAACCACTTTGATTCCGGTTTTACTCTGTTGAACCCTCATAGCCATTCGATCTTATATTCTTATAATTAAATATCGTTAGGAATTATGTAAAATAAGTGTTAAAATAATATTTTGTGTATTGTAGAAGTATAATCAATTTATGGCACTATTTTTAACAAAATCTTATATGGACACTCCTCCCCCATCAAGGGTCATATGAACCACTAGTGTACCTAGAGTGTGAGCCGCCAGGGGCGGCCCTCAGACCCAAAAGTACTGCCCCTTTAAAAGTGCACCCCCACCTCCCGTCTAGCGAAGCTAGTGATATGGACCCCGCTTGAGAACCACTGACAAAGAAGAATGAAGGCCCCAACGATGTTTACACCCATTCGATCTTACATCGCGATCACAAATCTGTGGTCCCTAGAGATGACGTGCATACACAGACCGTGGCAGAAATGTGGGTGCGAGTCAAGGGAAAAATTCCGACGACAATTTGAAACTTCCGATCAGCTTTTTGAAAGCTATTTGTATGAATTTCTGTGGCGGAATTCTGTGAAGGATAAATCAGTCTTTTGTCTAGCACCTATATGTGACGTTTACGTTTTTTAAAAATCTTTCGATTATAGAGGTGTGTGTATATATATATATATATATATATATATATATATATATATATATATATACACGCACGACTACAGTATGATGCCACTCGGATTTGTTTTTTGGTGATTTTCTCTAAGATGCATATCTTGCAATGAAATTTTGTCGAGATACGTTTTCCTGTGTGTGGATAACGATTATGCTGACATTTGAAAAAAAAAAATGTATTTATTTGGGGTGGGATGGAGTCAGTTTCGGATCATTTTCTACCCACCTCCGACTTTCCTTGTTACTCTCTTCAAAATAGATATTTTGCAGAAATACATTTCCAAGAGGGTACATTACGTAATGTTGTTATCTCAAGCATATAAATCTGGATAATGCTAAAATTACGGAAATTGGTGGTGACAAAGTTAAGGGGATGGGGGGGGGGAATGATCAGAACCCCTTCTCCCCATTTTTTTCCTTTTTTTAGAAGCTAAATTTTATCAACATAATCGTAATCTACACCCTCGGAAACGTATCTACAAAATTTCATTTTAAAATATGCGAAGTTATTTGAGTGAGACACGAAACTAGTTTTAATGTATCTCGCACCGTCGATTAACAATTTCAGAGTCACCGAACATCCAATGACCCTCATGCCGCTCTCTTCTGTGGTACTTCCGATACTTATATCGTCACGATTATAGGACATCCAATGTGCCAGGTTTAGTTCTCTGCTTCTTGGGTCCATTCTTTTCCTCCCTCCGCTTATTTAGTCATTTTCGTAGGGGTAATTGTTCATTTTACTTTGACGTTTTTTACATCTTTAAAATAGATTTACTCAAAAGATGAGGCTAATGATCCGAAGAGTTACCATAATAATGCTTTAAAGTCATATATATATATATATATATACAGACATGAAGGATTAAGTCGGCACGTTTCTGTTTAACTCCAGATCAGCTCTGACTGAAAACAACCACCTGGCATAATATACCTAGGGCTACAATATCCTGTGTGTCATTTTAAAACAGTACAGCATGGTCTGAGGAAAATTTGGTTGCTATATCTAGTAAGCTAAGCGATCATTGAGAGGCTTCCCCGTTTTACAGTTTAAGAAGGATAGATTAATATTAAATTTTGAAAAGTTTTACATTAGAAATGAAGTAGTTATGGAAGAGTGAGGTGCAAACTCATAAAGAAGTTTGAAATTTTGTTTGTGTTGGGGGGGGGGGGTTAAAAATACAAAAATTAATAAATCAAGGCAATAGCTACCACTTCCCTCACCCAGCATGTATTAACTACTTAATCCGGAGTTGCTCCCAAGTTAGCTTGCAATAATTTACATACATATTAACAGATGTACATGTGTGTGTGTGTATGTATATATACACATACATGTATGTTCTTTACTAGTGGGGTTTTTTTTTTTTTAGTTTCTGGGAGAGAAAAAAAGTTCTTCCATTTTAAAAGCACGTGTATCAACAAGGTAACTCGTAAGTATTTAATTGCAAACAAAATTTTAAAATGAAAAAATATAAAAGGTGTAATAATGTATAAATTTCGAAAAGCTGCAGTTTTCTAAAAGAGCAAAGAAAACACAAAAAAAGTTAATATTTGGTTTTCGTTTCAGTATTTTGAATGTACCAAGATGTTTTTATACATCCCTCCCCATCGACAATAATGGGAAATGTACAAAAATAGTTTATGATGAAGGACCGAAACGAATAAACAAATGCTTTAAAGTATGTTGTTATTAAATAAATTTGTTGGAAACAGTATTGTGTAGTTAATTTATTAAGGTAGAATCGTAGGAAATAAGACATATCTTAAAAAACAAATAACGTGTCATCTCATTTCGAAAAAGAAGCGAAAGTGTTAGAATCTTTTCGGAAGAGAAATTAATGAAGGCAGATGTTTGTCTTTCTAGACAATTATATAAAAGTCGAAAGTATTTGTTGACTAATGCCGAAGTGTGGCAATTTAAAATACATATCTTATTTTCGGAGATGTTTTCTTAATAACTTAATGACGTTGAAACATGAGAACAAAAATTTATAATACCCTATGCGTTTAACAATTCGTTTCGATCATTCAGGTGAAGCAAGTTATATTTTGTACATTTCCGAACTCGTCCGTTTCATTTGCGCGTGCGCAAATGCAAGTTAAAAGAATAAAGAGCAGACGATGCTTGTTTAACAAAAAAAATCGAACTTTTTTAATTTTTACATTTTTCAACGCTAATTTTTTTTTCATTAGCATCTTTTTCAACACTAATTAGTTAACTTATTTGCTAACATTGTTGAAAATAATGCTTTTTGGGGTGTTATATGAAATAACGCTTTTTCACGCGTAACTCTGTAGTAAGAAGTTTGCTCCTCAACCACAAGGTTCCAGGTTCAGTGGGAGGTAAATTCAAGGCGTAAGTATTATCAGAGTTATCTCCCCTGCTAGCTATAATCTAAATTCTCAAATTTAATTTTGCGAATCAGAAATTTCCACTTTGAAGATAAATTATTGATACTTTTCTCGTCCTTTATTTTATCGTCTCTCCCACTTCTCTGAGATTGCAGATTAAAGTGTGATATCTATAATCAGAAGATAGAAAATGACCCTATTTTTACAATCTTTCAGGCTAACTCATGCATATATATAAGATTATGTCGTATGTTGTACTTGTGTATGTAGGTGTTTTACTGCTATTTCTAGCATGCTAGGTCATCAGATTTACAAACATAGGGTAAAGACAAGAAACATTAAAATGACCTACACAGGAATAACAAGATTCGACAGGTGGTATTTAACGCTTCGACGGAGAAAGCCAGTCATAACATTTCGGACTTTAGTTCTTCATCAGGAGAAATGAAAGAAAAGGACACAGAGGGAGCGAGAGATGTACTGTATTATATACCACAAACGTATGTATATAATAGAGTATTGTGGTTATAATTATTACAGCTATTTCAAGCATGTTGGGCGTTCGTAAGCCAAATGACCATTAGTACTGTGGGTGTGTGTGCATGCGCGCGCGTATATATGTCTGGTTAGCAGATTTCTTTCATTCGCCACAAATCTTTTATGGACCAAAGACTTAGATTCTAGAAATGGAAAGCTAAAAGAGAAAAAAAAGTGTGCCAACGCTGATGTGCGTAACTCAAGATACAAATTAATAACCATATTGAAATCATTTTCCACTACGATGTTATATGTCTAAGGGAGAGAACTCTATCGATTAAAAAAAAAAAGCACCAAAATGAAAACTATGTTTTGTCATTTCTGGATTTCTTTCATATTTGTGTGTTTCTTAAACGGCTTATAAACACCTTCCACGCTGCAATTGGTTTCATATTTTCATCATCTCTTATCAAATCTGCGAAATATTTTGCAATTTCACCTTTAATTAACGTTCATAAAAGGTATCCGGTGTTAATACGAGAGTTAGAACAATTAACAAATTATTACTCTTCAAACTCGTGACCTTCATCGTATTCGATTTTTGTCTTAGTTGTAATGAAGATATGAAACATACTGAAGACCTGTGTCTTGTAGAACGGATACCCTTGGATGTGTATAAAAAAAATAAAAATAAAAACAACCATGCCGAAATAAATTTTCATTATAACCAGACATAATTTCCCCAGGTAAACTATCCATTGTGCAAGTCATCGATTTCATGCATCATTAGCTGTATGGGATGACTATGGGTACAAATTGACATCAGAGGTTATAATGAAATGGATCGACTACTATCACTGCAATATGTGTATTGAGTAATTTATTCAAACCCCAGTTCAAATTGGTGTCAATGTTAAGTTGATGAGAGTGACATTCTTTCTTAAAATGACGCAAGACATGTTAAATATAGCCAAATGATTAGAAATTGCTTTTGTGTAGCATAATTAACAACTGCAAAATACGAATTCATTATTCCTGACTGAACAGACCTATAATCAAAGGCGTTCTAACCATGACTGTTCATACTATTTCTTTCTCTGGTATTCTATATCTGGAACTTCATTATCCATGTGTGCCTTTTTTTTTCTCTCATTTCAAAACAGTTGGCTGTTATTTCTAGTAGATTGAACGATCAAGTAGAACAAGGGTGTCAAACTTGTTTGGCTTTGTAAACCAGATTGAAGCATAAATTAAAATCTCAAAAGCTAGGTCTGAACGGTTATCCCTTTAATCCCTATCAATAATATAGGCCAAAGTAAACGGAGAAAGGGGTCAATAAATATTATAACAACTTTATTAACAACATAGAAAGGAAAGAACATGAGATGTTAGCGTAAAGTTTGTGTGCAGAGATGTGTGGGAAAAACTCATCCACTTATATATATGTGTGTGTGTGTGTAGTTCTGTTAAGAGTCCTTGTAGTGAGAATGAGATAGAAATTTTCCAAATGAATGCATACAGTTCTTGAGAAGACCAATGATGGACAGAAAGCATGTACTATTTCAATGTCACTCATATGACCAGAATCCATTTGGACAAATGTGCGTAAATTTGAAAAAGAAAATACTTCTGTTTGGCTCAGTATTTATAGTCAAACTAATGAAGAAAGTCACATCTTTTACTATATGATTCATAAGCTTTTTTATTGGTTGAGATAACAAAAGATTCTCTAAGATGCACTCATTTGACTAATTAGAATTAGTGTTAATCAAAACTCTAGTCAGGCTCTGAATCTAAATGCATAGTAGTGATATTTTACAGAATATTTGAAGAAAAAAAATTTCAGAGACAGACTAAATTGCAAACTAGATCTGGCCCATGAGCCATACGTTTGACACCCACTGGTTTAGAGAACTTCCTTATTGGTTTGCCTTATAAGAGTATATTTTTGAGACAAGGCACATGGCCAGTTTTGCAATGCAAGGCATCATAATAAAGGAATCTATTTTAAATTTATCAAAGGTAATTATTTGACTAAGTGGAATGAAAAAGTTGGCAACAGTGACTTAAAAAGTCAGATTTGTGAATTACAAAACTAAATACACGACCCAGCATTAAGCAGCCTTCTCTATCTTGACACTTCATGAGCTAATGAAACAGGATAATCTTCTAAGTTAATTATTCAACCATCTCAGATGTCGAGCCAACAAGGGACTACATATATATATAATTGACTAATGTGCTGCAAATAGCAGTCAAATCTTCAGATCATACTCTACTGTCTTAAAAAATGGAAGGACACATTGAATAACATGGCCCTAGATATATGTCATTCTGCCTTGAAATAAAGACTAGATGATCATGACAGATACTCCTTTGATCATTAAGTCTGCACTCTCAGAGCTCACCTGGGCTAAACGAGTATAGTGGCAACAACTTTCCAACCATCCCCTTAACAACTTAAGAATAGGCATCATGGATTTTAATGACTATTTTGTTGAGGACAATGAAAACAAGATGGACAAGGCTACAAGGAGCCTCTATATGGGTTGTTTGACCTGCAAGAAATAGCAGCCATACTATCTACAAATCTAACTCTACTGTCTTAAAAAATGGCACACTGTACAATAAAGCCCCTGATGTTTGGTAGGCAGGTTATGGTTGGACTTTGATCAAAGTATTAACTTAATCAGAGCTGAACTGAAACAAGACAGGTTAGTTATATATATATATATATATATATATATATATATATATATATACACACCAAACCAGACTTAACAGCAACAGCCCAGTCGTTAGTAACTACAAGATGTATAGTATATTAATAGTTGCTAGTACATGGCATATCAGAATCGCTGCCCTCCAAGTGGTCTTCAGTTGGGAATAATACAATACGGATATATGTATTCTTTGCACACACACGCACATGTGTGTGGCTGCAGGTATCTGTTTGTGTATTTGGAACTACATTTTCCAGTGTACTGTTTCCAAATAAAAGATAGTAGATTATAATCCGAGTGAAATTTGGCAGCTATATCTAACTGGTCATATGACATTGGCTCAAAATAAACTTTGTTGTTCTTGTGCATTCCCATATCAGTAATAATTGAACAAAACTATGGTAAAAAGTATTCTATTCATGATAAACGCTTTGTTTGTATATCAGGAATTACATTGTTGAATATAACCTTAATTTAAGACAATAGGATGTGATTTGTGAATTTTAGCAGGATGAGCATTCATGTATCAGCTGCCTCTTGAATAAAGTTGCCAATGAACAATATTTATCTCATCTTCTCCCACCTTTGTTTTTTTCACTTTGTTTCATATCTTCAGAGGAGGTGACTGGACTAACATGCAAGTTGCAAGTTAATCCATTACTTCAACAAAGTGGTTGCCTTTAGAGATGGTGTAAGTGTTAAATGACCTAGAAAGGATAACAGAAGGAGAGGGTATTTTTTTTTTTGATCACATGTATAACATCAATGCATAATTATCATACAATATATATATTTTAAACAGTTCAATAATTTATTAATGGAAATTTTAAAGTCTATTTTAACAAGATTTAAAATACCTCACATTGGAGTTTTCTTCTCATGTAACTATTATATCTATCGTTCATATTTTGTTTAAATATTTGTTCTTTGTTTAGTCTTAAATGATTAGTTTTTAAATAAAAATTAAACAAAATTTCCAAATCTTAAAACACACACACACTCATCATGATGATCATCACAATTTTTGTATCTGCTTTTTCCAGGCCAGCATGGTTTGGACAAAACTTATTGAGACAGTATTCTATTGCTGAATGTCCTTCCTGTCAATAATACTTGTTTTTCAAGTAAGATAATTTATTCCAGTGGTTTTCACATGCGAAAATGCTGAGCAGGACATTTTGTTTATGGAGGATATAAACATCACTGCTACTCAAATTCTATCAGTGTGAAGACCGCGAAAACACACACACACACATAATAGATTTCCATACAGGCTCTGTTTACCAAATATCAGTCACAATGCATTGATGAATCTGAGGCTATGGTAGAAGATACTTGCCCAAGGTGCTATGCAGTGAGATCAAATCCAAAACCAAGTGTTTGCTAAGTGGGCCTTCTTAACCAAAAAGCCATATATTCATTAGCGTTAAAAAGAAAGAAAAATGATGTTAAATGGATCAATGTGACAGGACTTGATATAGTTCTTGGTAGTTTATACATTGTTTCAACTTGCATAGAACTTCATCTGACAATGTATCACAACTGCTTAGTCAACAACTGTCAGTCAGGCACCCTTGTTGGCTGGAGCCAATAATTGAGGTCTCTATGTAGTCCCACAATCTGCTCAAAATAGCTGCCAAATTTCCCTCAAATTACACCTTGTTGTCTTGAAGGAGGGAAGGACACATTGGATAATGAAGTTTTCAACATGTTACATATTTCTGAAAAGAGGGCATGGTTGTAGCTCTGAAGAACTTTGACTTGGAGCCATATAACAACAACAACAATCATCAGTTGCAATTTCTTCCACTCAAAAGGAAACCAACCAAACATTAATACACAAACACACAACTAGGTGCTATTTAGAAGCTGGCACCCCCTCACTTCTGCCTAACCTCAATAAGCTCAATTTATTTAGAAAGAAAAAAATATCAAGAAATTTCTGAGTTTTCTTTTCTCATTTTTTTTTCTGCTGAATTTAAGTTACTGTGATTATAAGATTAAAAAAAAAAAAAAAAGGGTTTTTGAAAAATATGTAAAAATTAAATGAAAAAAAAAAAAGGCAAATAAAGCAAAGAGAAAACAAAAAGGTAACAGAACAGAAACAAAACAAAAGAATTTCAAAGTTCCTGAGAAGATATTTTAGCTTTCAAAATGAATACAAAGACTTTATGAAAACATGATAGTGCTTGCTACAAGAATCATGAAAGTAAGATTCCGCTTTCACCTAAAAAAAAATTTCAACAAAGAAAAATTGTGCTGATCACGGTCAAAGGTCAAAGTTTAAAGACAAGAGGAGCAAGAGAAGATTTTTATAGATTATTATTTTTTTTGTTTGTTTGTTTGCTTTGCAATAAGAATGCATAGGTTTTTTTTTTTTGTTTTAAGTTTTCAGTTGTAAATATTAAATGCTCTATATTTGAAATCAATTTTCAGTGGTCCCATGAGAATTGTGGCAGTTAGGAGATGATCGCTGGTTAACGGAAGTAGGCAACGCCTAAAGAAAGTAATACCACAACCAAACTGCCAGCAATGATCGACCATTTCCAAGACTGAAAAGACAAAACGAAAAGAAAAACATAAATTGAATACAAAATATTCAAATGATTGTAATAAGACATTACAAATAAGATTATAATTTTCAGACTATTGACCTCATCTTTAGATTTGAAATATTTACATCTCCACATTTTGAAGGTGCAATGGTTTTGTGGTTAGGGTGTTTGGCACATGATTGTCAGATCAGGGGTTCAGATCCTGGATAGGGTCACTGCATTGAGTCCTTGAGTGAGGTCTTGGACCCGTGCACACTCTACCACCAGAAACACTTATGTATGAAGGGGTAGCACTAAATCTGTTTATAAACAATATACCAGAGTGTTACCCCTTTTGTGTCACCAGCCATAACTCCTCTTTTTATTCATTTGTGGGTGACATCCATAGCCCATCTCGATCACCATTCATCACTCAATCTCTCCCTCCTTCTCCGTTCCCCACTCTCTCTCAGAAGCAAGCATGTGACTGCCATTACTGTCTCTCTTCTATCACTCACCCTGAGCATTGTCACCACCACCTCTCTTCTATCACCTTCGCACCTCCTTGCTCTCTCTTCATTCCTTTCCAGTCACACAGACTTAAATAAATGGATTTACTGCAGGGTTGAGAGGACCCTTTAGTCAAGGACATGACCACCTCTTTGATGTTGGTGTCATACTAAAATGGACCCAGTACACTCTGTAAAGTGGTTGGTGTTAGGAAGGGCATCGCCAAAAATTGGAACAAGTGAGCATGATGTGGTCTCTGCAAACTGTTTAGGTGGGCAGTAACTCTGAATAAGAAGAGACTTCATCCAACCCATATTAGCACGAAAAGTAGGTGTAAAATGATGACAATGACAATAATGATATATAATAATTGGATTGTTAAATTTTGGGACGGTCATTTTTTTTCTTGCCAAATAAACACACACACACACACACTCTATATATTCGTTCTTCACTTATTTATTATTGTTCTTATTTTATCTTGTGTCCATTGTCTGGAAATATTTCATCACACATCTGTGACCTCTTCAGTGACTCTTCCATCCCATGTGTATCCTCCTGTTCTGCTTAGTCCATTCTGTCTTTCTAAAAAGACAGAATGAACTAAACTAACCAGGAGGATACACATGGGATGGAAGAGTTGCTGAAGAGGTCACAGATGTGTGACAAAAGATTTCCAGACAATGGAGAATAAGAACAATAATAAATGAGTGAAGAATGAATATACAGCTTGTGTGTTTATTTGGCAAGAAAAAAAAAAAGAAAAGATTACCCTCTCAAAATATAACAATGTCTGTATCAACACATGATTTCACATCAGGAATTTTGCAAAACAAATTTATAAAAATAATGGAATTGAAAATGAGATAATGAAATACAGGTAAGTCAAGGGGTTTGGGAATAAAAATAAAATGTAGAAATTTACCGAATAATCTGATGAGGGTTTAGAAGGGGGTTTATCAGTTCGGAACATTTTCTTACACATATTGCGCTCAGACTGTGTCTCTTTCGATAACTTTTTGGTAAGTTTCGATAATTCCTGATGAATAATCTGAAATGAAACCCAAGACGTTACATAACAGCAATCTTATAACCTACAAGTAAATTCCTAGCTAGAGAGAAAGACAGCAAGAGAATGACAAAGACAAAATTTGAGAATCGTCATCATCATCATCATCATCATTTAACGTCTGTTTTCCATGCTGGCATGGGTTGGACGGTTTGACAGGAGTTGACCAGCTGAAGGGCTGTTCAGGCTCCATGTCTGTTTTGGCATGGTATGGCATTGGTTTCTATGGTTGGATGCTCTTCCTAATGCCAACCACTCTACAGAGTGTACTTGGTGCTCTAATCCAGTACTAGCATGGGTGCTTTGTTTCATGTGGCACCAGCACCAATGAGCCTGCAAGATTAGGGATGCTCAGCTGGAAGGGAGTCGCAGGAGATGAGCCTGTATGCAAGGGCAACCATGCTTTTACTTAGCTTGATGTGTCTTTTTAAGCACAGCAAACTGCCAGGAATCTCGGTCCCCTGTAATCCCCTCTGTGAATCTTAACATGTGTAGATCTTTTCTCATCACTTTGTCCCACATCTTTCTGAGTCTACCCCTTCCACATGTTCCCTCTACAATTAGAGATTGGCACCTCTTGATGCAACTGTCTTCTTTCATACACATTACATGGCCATACCAGCACAGTCTTCTCTCTTGCACACTACATCTTCTCTAGTTCTGGTAGTGATTTAGCAATAAGAACACGGTCATAGGCATAGAGGAGCTCCCAAGGGCAGACAGTCTTAAATTCCTCAGTTATAGCTTATATATGGATGAAAGGGTTTATATAAGTCAGCAACAGGAAGAGGATGACTTGACCACCAGAAAAAACAGCCAAGACAGAGATGCAAGAAGGACAGGGGACAGGGAGACTTGACTGCCGGAAATGGCAGCCAATACAAAAATTCAAGGACAGCTATACTAGAGGCAGGAGAAATCACTGCAAAATAAGGAAAGATAGGGGGTGTGTAGAAATCAGGGGGGAAAGATTGTTAAAATTAAAGCAAGCGAGGGGTATCGAAAATTATGATTATGAAAATTAGCTTAAATTAAATTACAGGCATTTTATGAGGCAGAAACAAAAAACAGATGAATGGTGTATGATTGAGGCAAGAGAAAGGTTCACTTAACTTAGCTGGACATATTGTTATGCATGGATAATAACAAGTAGTGTGAAAAAAAATTTTAAAAATGAAATATCAAGAAACAATAATAGAATGACAATGAAAGGTTGTACAAGAATTACAGAGGTGCCTTGACCATTTTAAATGATTTTTTTAAAGCAAATATGACACAAGTTTAGATTTTCATTCATGTGTGTCAAGTAAAAAATCTCCAAAAACAGACATTACAATGATAATGATGATTGTCATCATTGTCAGCATCAATTTTCTGTTCAGTTACTCATACCAATAAACAGCTTTGTTATGCATCACCATTTTTAAACGTCAGCAACTTTTCATCATGTGTGTGACCATCTCCGATAGGGTTACATTAGTATTGATGCAGGAGAGAATTTTAATGATAAGTATGGGTATAACTGAGGCAGGGGGTGGGGTTTGTGTGTGTGGGGGGAGAAGAAGAAACAGTGATGAAAGAACTGCATTAAACAATCTGTGAATGAGGGAAGTGAGATCTGAGATCTATATTCAAATTTGAATGGTAAGAAGTGAGATGTCATGCCCTCACAAGAACAGGCAGAGCCATGTGGTCAAGAAACCTGCTTTCCATCCACAAGGTCTTGGTTCAGTTCCATGGCGTGGCACCTTGGGCAAGTGTCTTCTATTATAACCTCAGCCAACCAAAGGCTTGTGATTTGGAAGACAGAAATTGAAAGACTTTCCTTCACCTGAGGACGTAGCTTAAATCCTGCATTATTTTGAAAGCATTTTTGCATTTTACCTTAAAGCAAGCATGTGAATAATTTATTTATTATTAAATATAACGATATGAATTTATGAATTATTTACAAGTTCTTAAGTTACAAAACAATTTGTTGCGATATCTGAATTTTCTTATTGTAAAAATAAAATTTCATCAAACTATTTCTGTCATTTATGACTATATATATATATATATATATATATATATATATATATAAAATATATAGTTTTAGGGAAAATAACCAAGTTTCAAGAACTCATTGATGAAAATCCACTATCACATATAGAAAAAGCACAATAAATTCTAAGATTAAAACAAAAAATTATTTTATGTGAGACTTCACTAATAAATAGATAAATGTTGAAAAAAAAAATACAGTGATTTTAACTCACAGGATTTAATTATTAAACATTTATAATTGGAATAAATAAATAAAATTGAATATTAAGTATTTATGGAATGTTGATTTACTGTCAGGTGACTTTTGGCCAACCCTGTATACTGTCGAAGATAACTCTCGGATGGATATTTCCTAAAAGTATACAACCTTTGTATTTCCAATTTTTCTTATTTAACCATTTCGATACATGAAACCGTCTCTGATTGTGGGATACAAAACTTCTTAATGAATAAAAAAATTATTTTTCTAAATTCCTCTGAAATTCTGGTTTATTCTTGCAATTGAAACAGAGGCAGAATATTTCATAAGAAATACGGTGCCTATGCTGGGTTAATGAATCTCTTCGTAATTACTCAAAGTCAATGAAAAATTAATTAACCCTTTTGATATCAACCTACCTGACCACTCCTGTTCTATGAGAAAATCTTCCAGTTTTAAAGTAATCTTAATTAAAACCTTCCACCAAACTAATTAAATAATGACAATGTTATTTCGTTAAATTCTTAATTATTTTCAGAACCAATTGAAACAAAAGCAGAATATTTCAACAGAAATTTGGCAACAAAAAGGTTAACATACTCTTTTTTTTCTTTTTGTCATGTTCAAATCCTTTGGTTTAGAAGGAAAGAAGAAATGGGATTTTGTCAGGTTTATATTTTTCAAAGGGAAGAGGTTATAAAATTGAAACAAAGTTTACAATAACATTGCAGTAGAAGTAACATCCTTAGTTTTTATTATAAACACTAGCTGGCCCCGTGCCATCAAAAACGGCAGCTAATTGTAGTATTTTATATATAAATATGGATGGTAAATCAAATTAATACACTTGTCAATGTTATCTAGTGGTTGTCTTTTGAGATGTGACATTGATCATCACTTGTTACTGAAAGAACACTGGTTCACGCATACATTCACATACTTCCCTTGTATATGCACACACATACACACATTTACTCACACAGAGTTGAAACACTGTTTGATTTCTCTTTTCAGCATTGAATATTCACCATCCCACTTCCATTGTACACACATACACAAACACTCACATACCTCCCTTTTACATACACATACAGAGTTGAAATGCTCCCACTACTAAGTTTGCCATCACCTCTTCCTTCCTCATTCATATGTTGTGACGGAGAAAAACACAAGAGTATTATTATAGTAGATTGCAATCACTTGGTCCCATGATCAATCCCATTGAGCAACACCTTGGACAAATGTTTCCTACCATAGCCTAAAGTCAACACAAGCCCTGGAAAATGTAACCAGGTCATCAAAAAATGAGCAGAAATCTCTCAAATGGACTCTGCCAGTTCTGGGACAATAGATTTAACCCTTTAGCATTCAGATTCCAATAGTTTGGTAGTTTAGTAGTTCACGGCATTCTCTATCTTCTGCCATTTGCAGATAACTGAGGCAGAAAATACTATGAATGGATCAGCACCTTCTCCACATAGTCACTGAAATTCCTCTGGTAAGAAGGATGAAAATAATGTAAAATTTCTAGGAAATGATAGCTAAAGTTAATCTAGTTTTTCAAAGCTCACTAATGTACATTTTTGTACATTTACTCAGTGATTCATCACTATTTCAGGAAGTATGTTGACAATGACATGTTTTTTGCTATGGATGATGACAATAAGACCAAAACAGGTTTGGAGTTAACTCCCATATTTGTAGAGACTCTCCAAACAATATTAACCTACAACCAACATGTTTTTTTGTTTTGTTTTTTAACTCTAAACAATTTAATTATTCCTAGTTTACTTATTTTATTCAGAGAGCATTCAATAGCTAACACAAACTTAATTATGGGGAAAAAAAACCCCTCACCTTTGTTTCTGGTTCTAATTTGAGTGCTTTCTTCATCTGTGCAATAGCCTCTTTTGTTTCACCTTGTGCAGCGTAAGCCTAGAAAAAAGAACGACAATTAAGCATTGCCAAGAAATCACAGTCAAACTGGTCAACAAGAAACAACACTATTCTGGATTCTAAGTCTGAGTGCGATAATACCACAGACTAGCAATACAAAATGTCGTAGGATAGCATACTAAGCTTTCAAATTACCCATGCTAGCATGGAAGGCAGACGTTAAACGATGATGATGATGATGATGATGATGATGAATTTAGTAAAATAACTTTCTTAGTATTAAGCAGGTGTTTGGAACATAAAGCTAACATGAAATTTCGACAAAAAGTTTTCAGTTAGACCAATTTTAAACAAGGAGTTTGTATCACAGAACCAGAGACAATCTTGAGAAGGTTAGTATCAAAAGAATTAACTATAACTAAGTAATTTAAAAAAATTTTTTTATTTGCCAAATCTATATTCTCCCAATATAAGAGTCTGCAATAATTCAAACTTAACATTATTGGCACTAAAAGTAAATGGGATTATGGACACTGTGCTACTTAGATGAATGAAGACAAAAAAGCATAATAGATGCTGTGCTTTGACTTCATTTTAAACAGCTTAATCACTGACATTTTGTTAATCTGAAATGTAGTAAGTACAAGTTAGATTACTGATTGTTAAGGTTATGAGGTCATCATTATCTTGTGCACTGCTAGATTACTCAACTCCCTTGATTAAAAAAACAAATTTTTCATGCTTGAGTGGTTATTAGCAGGAAGGACATCAAATGAAAAAAGAAAAGTCCAAAATACATACATCTAAGTTTGTAAAACAGTCAAACCCAACCTACTTGAGCGTAAGAGAGGTTTTAGCAAATAGAAATGAATTAAAAGGAATTTAAACTACATGGCCATGTGGTTAAGAAAGTCACTTTACAACCATGTAGTTTTGGGTTCAGTCCCACTGTGTTGCACCTTGGGCAAGTGTCTTCTACTGCAGCCTCAAGTTGACCAATACCTTGTGAGTGGATTCAGTAGACAGAGACTGTGCGGAAGCCTGTCATGCATGTGTGTGTACGTGTGTGTGTGTGTGTGTATGCATCTGCCTTTGCGTTTATATTTGTGTATCTACCACTTCACAACCAGTGTTTGTTTGTTAATGTCCTTGTAACTTAGCTGCCCAGTAAATAAGACTGATATAGCAAGTGCCAGACTTTAAAAAAATAATAAGTACTGGGGTCGATTTGCTCAACTAAAAACTTCAAGGCAGTGCTCCAGCATGGCCACAGTCCAATAACTGGAACAAATAACCGAAATAAAATAAAGTCGTCATTCCTATTGTATACTTACTCTTCCCATTCTGAACAGGGCTTTGACATTATTTATGTCATGTTTCAACACTTCTTCACAAGATTTGATAGCTTCACTGTATCTTTCAATCTACAAAAACAAAAGAGAGACGTTTTGATGTTTATTAAAGGAGGAAAAGATAAAATAGACCCCGAGACAAATACGGTATTTTCCAGCATACAAGTTGACATAGTATAGAGTGTAAACCTGTAGTTTAATCATTCAAACATCATCACAATCTTGCCAAAACCTGCTGCATTTCACATGGAATTTTTTGCCCTTCAAAGTCATTTTGATATATATAGGGTAAAGAACACTGAAGTTGATGTTATTGACTTAGCTCTCCTCTGTATTTGGCCGGCCTTGTGGCAAAATTCGAAGCCAATACATGTGTATTTGTATTTCTATACATGTGTATTTGTATTTCTATATATGTATATATGTGTGTATGGATGCATATATGTACGGATGTATATTTCCTATATTTTATATTTTCTTGAAAAAATCGACTTTTTCTTTCTTCTCAAAATAAAATGGAAACCTGATAGGTTGGGTTTGTCTGCTTAAAGGGATACAAATATGATCATAGTAACATAAAAAAAAACCGACCATATCAACACTGAGATGACAAAGCAGATGATAGCAGCATCAAAAACGTAACCATAACAACAGTAACAAGACAGATATAAATAGAACAAATGTTGGAAATACTAAAGAAGTCATATTTACCTTTATTTGAGCAGCTGCCAAGTTGTTAAAACATTTAATTTTTTCCCCAGGAATCTGGTTTGATTTCCCCGTTATATCAGAATTATCCTCTTGATCAATAATACTAATGGCCCTGTTTCAGAGACAACAATAATACATGTATAAGAAATATGTTGCTGCTGTAGAGTAGGGAGGTGTGGTGGACACTGAATGAGGAAACATTTGAAGAAGCAGGAGAGAGAGAGAGAGAGAGAGAGAGAGAGAGAGAGAGAGAGAGGGATGAGTTAAGTATCATCTGTTGAATATAAAATGTAGCAAAACCCGGAACTGAATCGTTAAATTATGAAGCTTAAGTCACAGCATGAAACAACCTTGTTCACATGAAAGGTCGAATTGACCAATCAGCAGCGACAGGTTCTTCTAGATCCTTCTGGAACATCTCGATACAAGGGTTATTGTATAAAGGCTTGTTTTTAGCACCATCTTTCGGAGTGCTTAGTAACCTGAAGTCCAGCTCGACACACACTCTTGCCGTTTATAATAGTCATTTTAATGACTTTCTGTTCAACTTGGCTATATCGATATACTTGACCGATACGAATCTACTGTATATATTTTCTTCAGACTAAACAAACTTCAGTACAAAGTTTTAGTAATCAACTATTTATGAACACTACTGAATTATTCCTTCAATTGTGCTCACTTGTGGAACTTTATAATTCACGACTAACCTTAATATTACTTATGTGGTAAAATAAAAGTTATTATTAAATGCTTGTTTGGTGTTGTTACATCATTCACACACAGCCTTGTGTGCGTAATATCCAAGCAAGAATAACATTAAGAAGTATGAAAGGTAAAAAGTGACTGCGGTGAGGGACTGGACATTAAAAAACTGATCACCAATTGATGTAGGACCATCATAAGGTCTGGTCCTTATTTCCATGTGGTGGGTTATATACCTCAATGACCCTGAGAGCTCTGCCAGGGGAGTACAAGCCCCTTGTAAGGACCTCCCATGCTGGACAGGTCAAAGGATAGATGCTAAACTAATATGGATCGACACTTCCCAGAAGTAAAAATGGGTTAACACAGGACCAACATCCCTACTAGAAAAAACAGTTACAGAAGCATTGATGACAATTCATCTTTCAGAGAAACATATGACCCCACGAGGGAGTTGGAAGAGGGGCAAAAAAACAAGGAGCCAACTGGAGAGAAGCAGAAAATAGTCCAACATCAAGAACAGTAGAGAAAAGTTGTTGATGGCTTTTGCTCCATACGGAGAAAATTTGCAGAAGAGAAGAAACTTTCTTCTCTCTGTACATGCCTTAACCCTTCTGATTCCAACCCGCCAGAAACCGCCTCTGGCTCTGTAGTACAAATGTCTTGTTTTCATAAGTTTTGAATAAAAATCTTCCACCAAACCTTAGTCGCAACTTATGTTCCTAACACTGGCTTAATGATAACCAAGTTATTTTACTAAATTCTTTGTTATATTTAAAATTAATTGAAAGAAACACAGAGCATCTCAGCAGGAATATGGTAACAAAAGGATTAAATGAATATGTACAAAGGCTGAAAAGAAACAAGGTGAACATGCTCTGCAGGATGCGTAATGTAAGTGTGAATGAATAACAGAGCAGGAATGAGCTCCTCTCTTACACACCACATCTGATTTCTGTGTATAAGAGAAATCAGATGTGGTTTGTGAAAGAGGAGACTGCACTGGTACGGACATGTGATACATATGAAAGAAGACGGTTGTGAAGAGAAATGCCAAGGGATCCGAGTGGAAGAAACTCGTAGAAGAGAAAGGCCAAAGAAGGTAGAGGCAGAAATAGTGAAAGCTGATCCCTGGATGACAGATCTCACAAAACAGATGACAAATAACCTAAAACAAATGGCAAAAAACTGTGCTGGAGTAGATCCATCCAACCTATGTAAGCATGGAAAAATGGATGTGGTGAAGAAATGTTGGCAACCGGCAGAATCATTAGAGCTCAAGTCAAGAGGTTCAGTGGTATTTTTTCCAACTCTTTGTCATTCAAATTCTGCAGAGGTCAACTTTGCTTTACATTTTTCCAGGGTTGCTTCCTCCCCTCAAAATTGCTGGCCTTGTACCAAAATTAGAAAGAACTACTACTACTACTATTACTATTGAAAAAGAAAAGAAACAAGTATACTTACTTTATATAAGAGTTGATAGCGCCGTGAAAATCATTTCGAGCGAATAAATAATTTCCTCGTTCTTTTTTGACAGATCTATAAAATGAAAAAGATGAAAATTAAAAAAAGGAAGAATAAAAACAATAAAAAAAAACTATATAAATATTGTAGGAATGACACAGTATAAACAGACACCACCTTTTTTCAAAGGCAGACACACTCACACATTCACACACAATGGGCTTCAACACAATACTCTTGTGAGTATTCATGCTGTCCAAGGATGCAAAGAGACCTCAGTTTCCTGGGAACCAGTACAACCAAGAATCATCTCAGTAATTTTCTAAACAGGCAACAAGGAAAAGAACTGGAAACTGTCAGCAAGATTGCATGGGACAGGAGAACTTGGGAGGGCCATATTTTGATGTAGGGGGTAGCTGAAAAACTAAGAATCAAATGGCACCAGTGCCATACTCACGCATGGAGAAGCCTTTCATCTAGTGGTATGAAACTGTAATTTGGTCCTGGTTCTTTGTCGAGTAGTTCCAGGGTGTAAACAATGGCTGTATTACTTGGTACATCAGGAAATCTAAAATATATCACAAAAGACAGTTGGTAATACAAATCGGAAAATACACAACAAAAAAATGAATCCTCAGTTCCTCCATCATTTACATACGATGATGATGATGATGATGATGATGATTCTATTGTAGACTACTGTGTAGATAGAGTAAAGATGATATAGTAACTATACCAATGGATCAAGTATTGGACTATCAGATAACAGCTTTGTGAATTCAAGTCTATAGAAAGTAATTTGTTGTGTTACTAAGACAGTACATTAAACACGCTGTACCTTATCTTATCACAGCTGTTCAGACTAAGAACCTGATATTACTTAAGATAAACCAACATTCAATTCAAGGCAAATGGGATTTATTTCTCATTCAATTAACATACTGCCTCTTATGACTCCTTGAAGATCTGGGAGACATTTATTTCTTGGATTACAAAGTAACCGTTTCCTTAATTTAGTCTTAACAAACTCCCTTTAGATTAATAGTTTCTACCATTTAATATAATTCTCAGCATACTTCTTCTTTGAAAGATGTACCAAACCACAGTACTTCTTTTAATGTCTTTCATCAATGTTATAAATCAAACCATATATTTATCATCAACCACTCCTCAACTCTTGTTCTTCATTATATTTTCCCCTTCAAATATTCCCCATCTCCAACCATCCCTCACTCTCCCCATATACTCCTGCAAACCCTACTTACCTTAACTTCTTCTTGTTCTGTCCCCACTCACCTCTAGTGACCATCTTGTACCTTCAGGGTCTACCAATGCTTCATCACTATTTTAACTCTCTTTCCAGCCCCACCCCCAGTTACTCCCACTCACTCTTCTATAATATGAGTTACAATATGGTTCCTCAACAGCAAGAAACCTATTCTGTTGTGCTATTTTTAAGACAATACAATGAGGTCTGAAGGAGATTTGGAAGCTATCTCAAGCATAAATTTCAGATCAGAGGTCTAGAACTGAAATTACTCAGCCCTAGTTATAGTGGTTAAAGTGCCACACTGCTGAATCGATGAGTTACAAAATAATACCTCAACCAATTTATGTTAAACTTACCTGCCTTGGCTTCCATAAGCATATTTAGCATCACATTTTAATTCAGCAACTTCATTTAATTCCATCAAGGCAACAGCAATATCCCAACCTAAAATACAGCGTTTAAACAACAGAAATTTTAAAAAAGAAAAAAAAAACAAACATTATTTATAATTGACGGATATTTGTCTTCATCTTGTTTGTTGTTAACACAACGTTTCGGCTGATATACCCTCCAGCCTTCATCAGGTGTCTTGGGGAAATTTCGAACCTGGTTTCTCATTCCTAAGGTATTTTTCGATGATATTATTATTCAGGTCACTCGGAATTTTGGGGTTAAGAGTGCAGGCTACTAAGCCTAAGATTCCAAGTTCGATTCCAGGCAGTGACCTGAATAATAATAATAATAACAATAACAACACCGAAAAATACCTTAGGAATGAGAACCCGGGTTTAAAATTTCCACAAGACACCTGATGAAGGCTGGAGGGTATATCAGCCGAAACGTTGTGTTAACAACAAACAAGATGAGGACAAATATCCGTCAATTGTAAATAATGTAAATAATGCAAACATTTCTTGAATCAAATAACATCAGAAGTGAAGCATTTTTTCCATTCTATGGCAAGCAATACATAAATACATATTCATTATACATCCATACACACATATATATACATATCACCTGGCACAAAGCCACTTCCTGTGGTTTCACTCCTTCTCCCAGCTGAAAGGTCTTTGTCTCACAAGTTACTTGGTGACCCTGCTGGAATTGGGGGCCCATGTAAAAAAGCACCAGTGCTGGTGCCACATAAAAAGCACCCAGTACATGCTATAAAGTGGTTAGCGTTAGGAAGGGCATCCAGCTGTAGAAGCCATACCAAAGCAAACAACTGGAGCCTGGTGCAGCCCTACAGCTTGCTGGATCCTGTCAAACCATCCAACCCATGGTAGCAGGAAAACAGATGTTAAATGATGATGATGATGATGACAATGATTTGTAATTTATATTTATGAAAATAAAATTGAGAAAAGAATCCAAATTACCTGAGATCACATCACCGTCACCTAATATAAATGAAATACTTTCATTTTTGTCAATTACTGTTCCATCAGGTAGCAAACCTTCTGTTTTTAAAGTAACCTTTTGACCCTGTAAAGGTCGGGTTAATACTCCGTCTCCTTTTTTAACAATCTAAATTAAAGGAAAAATATTTTTAAAATTAAAAAAAAGAACACTTTTTAAAAAACAAATGCAATAAAAAGAAACATTTATCTTTCATGTATCATAAATTTACAAGCAAAATGATTTTTTTTTTTCTGGTTGGGTGCTCAAAAAATGTTTTGTTTAGTTCCAGGTCAACCCTGACAGGAGGGATCTATAATCAAAAAGCATGTTCCAGCCATGACCATTCTGTCTTTTACAAACATAAAGAGAAAAAAACATGGCATAAAATGTACCCAATCCATCTCTTACTTGCTTCAATCAGTAGACAGCGGCCATGCTGGGGCACTGCCATGAAGAATTTTTAGATGGATGCATTGACCCTAGTACCTATTTTTTCAAGCCTGGTACTTATTCTATCAGTCTTTTTTTTTTTGACCTGTGCTACAGTCTTTACTTAATAGCTTTTAAGCAAAAGTTACAGAACAAAAGCAGGAACTAAGCCAGTTTTAATGTTTGTGCTTTATGTGTTGTTTTGTTTTTTCTTTGTAAAGGTGGGCGGCTTAGTGCTCAAGGCAGGGCTGGCCAACCTGAGACCTGCAGACTTTGATCTTGCGGCTTGCTTGATACTTCCTTGGAATGGGTTCATTTAAACAAACATTTCAAAAATTTTATATCGTAATGAAAAGTAGAAAAGAAAGATACCACTGTTTTCGCAACGATAATATTTCATGTTGAATCAACGATCATTCGTTCATTATTGTAATAATAGCATGGGAATTAGTGCATAAAGTATACAAGCAGCCCTCAAAAAACTTTCTGTGATTAAAGTGGCCTGCAATGTAACTTGAGTTGGCCAGGCCCCTGGGTTAGGGTATTCAGCACATGATCCTCAGGTCATGAACTCAATTCCTGGGAGTGCTTTATGCCCTTAAGCAAGTCACTTTATTTCATGTTGCTCCAGTCCACTCAACTGGCAAAAATCAGTTGTACCAGTAATTCAAAGAGCCAACCTTATCACAATCTGTGTCACATCGAATCTCCCTGAGAACAATGTTAAGAGTACTCTTAACGCGTATCTGTGGAGTGTTCAGCCACTTACACATTAATTTCATGAGCAGACTGTTTCATAGATCAGATCAACTGGAACACTCGTCATTGTACATGACAGAGTGCCAGTTTTTTCATGTGTTTTAAAATTTGCAATGACATGTTGGTTTCTTAAAAAATATAAATAACCATGGCTGTATTTAGAGGACTGCATAATACAAGAGGATAAACTATATTAATGCTAACTGCATTGTATTCAAGATCACATGGTACTCGAGTAAATTTTGTATGTAACATGTCTGAATGGCATATCTGTTTATAACTAGAGCAGAAAATGTAAAATGCAAAGAAACCAATGTAATGATGACAAAATTAGTTATCAAGCAGGCTAAATTTCATAACACACCCATGTATTCTGATTATTTAAAAGTACTGTTGCACTTGAGTTCGCTCTTCAAAACTGTAGGTCACAGAAAATAAGTACCAGGCAAGTTCTGAGGTCGATATAATTAACTACGCCCTTCCCTTGAGCCCCTGTTATAAGTAAATCTTTAATTGCACAAACTGAATATTTATCCTTAACTAAGATGGAAATATATAAATATATAGGCAAAGGTTCCAGGTTCAATCTCACTGCACGGCATCTTAGGCAAGTATCTACTACAACAGCCCCGGGCCAACCAATGCCTTCTGGGTGGATCTGGTAGATGGAAACTGAAAGAAGCCTGTTATATATATATATATATATATACACACACATCATTATCACCATCATCATAATTCTACGTCTGTAATTTCATTTTTAACTTGACCTTGCATTAAAATATAAAAAAAAGGCATCATAAAAAGATAACAAACAATGAATGGACTCAGAGTTCCAAGTAAACAATTCCTTACCGATTTCGTAAGCAATCCATTGCCTAAAATATCCATTGGCTCATTTGAAACATTTTCTTCAGCAGTCTCTGAAATATCTTTTTTATCAGCTTTCGAATCATTAATATTTCCACCCACAACTTGTGTAAGCGGATCAATATTTTCACTTTTGTTCAAAATTTCGTCCTCATTTAGGGACAGTCTATCTTTAGCAGTTTCATCTGAAAGCCCTTTTGCTTGTGAAACATTTATTTCACCTTGATCAGATGTAGCTTCCTGTAAGCACTTTTCAGCTTGATCAAATGTAACTTCTTGTGAGCACTTTTCAGCTTGATCAGATGTAGCAGTTTGCAAAGATTTTGCTTCCCTTTCAATGTCCTTACTCTGCAGTTGTTCTCTTACTTCTAATTCTGCTTCTGGTTTGTTTAATGTCAGTACTGGTTGCTCAGTCTTTGCATCTTCACTAGCTAATTTAAGAGAATTCTGTACACTGTCTGGAGCTCTGATTAACATTTCCGAAGGTTCCAGTACAGCTGTAAGTTCTTGTGCACCATTACCCATTACTATAGTAGCATTACTAGTATAATTTAAGTGAGCACTACTAGCTTCTGCTTGAAATCCTCCTGAATCATTAGATTTGTCAGAAGTGTCTCCATTCCAAATGTCTTTGTTTAATGATAAATGTTTTTCCTTCTTATCTATTTGGAAACCACTGTTCTCATGTTCATTTACATTTGCTTGCTCCAGACTGTTACTGGCACTGTTTGGCACATGAGCTTCAGGAACTTCAGTGGGTGTTGAGGGCATGATGAACTAAAGAATATTCTAGAAAACATAAGAACAGTACAAATATCAGAAATATGCCAAAATGTATACAGAATATTAAATAACAACAAGAAGTCAGTTAATATGAAACCACCTGAGATTTACTTGTACTAAAATGAATTTAAACAAGCAGCACTCATACAAATTTCATAGTATTTTGAAAATGATACGATTATTGGTGTTTTATAGAAAACTATGAAATACAGAATTTCTTTTGAACTTCTATTTTTCAGAAGCATTTAAATTTCAAGTGGTGTTAAATCTACAAAGTTAGGACTCAAACTGCAGTCTAAGGAAAAAATGTCTTTGAAAACTGTATTCTTTGTTAAACACTTATCACTTTTTCTATCTTGAGAATTATCATTTTTATCTTTACATCAAGAAGTGAATGAGCTCTAGAAACAGCGACATACAACTGTCCTTAAGTTTTTTTTTTTCCTCTAAAATAATAGTGTGTAATATGAAGGTGATTTGGTCACTATTTCTAGCAGGGCAAGCAACCACACAGAGACTCCATGGATTAGTTCAAGTTGCAAGAGTGCACCTTCATTTTTCCTGTGTGACTGTTCCTTACTCAAATACAAAACCAGAGATCCTCATAAGTGAAAATGAGAAATTGAGATATTTGCAGTTTTCCTGAAGTATTAGAGAAATAACAAAGTTTCTTGACCTACCAGAAATATCAAACAAATTCCCTACAAACCAGACTCTTGATGATTTAAAAACAGACACTTCTGATAATATAGTCAAGAATAGTGAATAGTCATAACTGAAATCTCTTTCAGAATATTTCTGCTCAATTTGGACCAGCCTCCAGATAAACAACAACAACAACATTTTACTTTTATTTATAACCTTCCACTGTCATCAGAAACATCTTTCTTGTTGCATGGGTGATAGGTTTCTAAAATTGACTTTTTCTTCTGTTTCATTCGGAATGGTTCATCTATTAATCTTATCTTTTCTGCCAGTGTTAATTCTTTCTTTCTTTCTTTATTTTTGTTGTCATCTTTGTCACAATATTCATTTTTCGCCAGGCACACTAAATTCTGAACCTTTAGGTAGTCTTTTGAACAACTAGAAAAAGCAGACAAATCTACCTCAAATGACACTCAACAATTTAAAGAAAGGGTCCATTTGATACAATATGCCTGAAAAAGTGCCAAGATTTTCATATCTAGAAAACCTTTGTTCTGAAGAGAAGACCTGGAAGGAAGTACAAGGGGATTAAAACTCTCAGACTTAAAAAAAAAAATACTGGTTCAAGATAGAAACTTTTTTCTTTTTAATGGCTTTGACAGAAGTTAGTCCTTTTCAGGGGTCAGTGATTAGTAGAAGAAACTTATATACAGACAGTATGCTTGTAACAGGGTGGAATCTGCTAACAGCCCCAAGGACCAGGTGTTGGTCTTAAACGAGGTGAAGGATTAAGTGTACAATACAAGAACAGGAATTCTCCCTCTGCAGGACTTCCATTCAGTTTCCATTGACTAAATTTCACTAACAATGCTTTGCTTGACCACGGGGCCATGGTAGACGACATTTGCACAAAATGCAGTGCAGTGAAATTGAACCCAAAACTACGTAGTTGCAAAGCAAACCTCTTAACTACACAGCTATACTTGTACCTATTAATTAGGTCACCTAAATAACAAGACTTATCTTGAAGTAAGAAACCAAAAAAAAAAAAATAATAAAAAAGTCATGTGGATAATATACTAGCGTTTAGTAATATGGCTGATATAGTCTAGTAACTAGACTATCAGCTTATGATGTTTGTTTTCTTGTTCATTTATGTTTTTTTTTATTCTCAGAACAAGAAATATAATATAACTATATGAATCAGTTTTATTTAGCTCTAAATAATAGTTATTGAATCTTTTTTGAAAATGCTACCATCAATAATAGACTGGTTTTCTATTCACGGGTGAAGTCATTTCTCAACAAACATATTAACACAATTAAATCTCAACAAGCCAATCAGGGTGCCTCCATGTGACTACTCGACCCACTAGAGATAGCAGCTAAATGTTCTTCTTATCACACCCTATTCATTATCATCAACATTTAACATTTGCTTTCCATGCTGGCAAGGGTTGGACAGTTTGACAAGCTCCAGTCCGCTTTGGTATAGGGGCTACAGCTGGATGCCCTTCCTAACACCAATCCCTTTACAGTGTGTGCTTGGTGTCTTTTTTATATGGCACCAACAGCAGTGAAGTGACCAAATAATTTACAAGACAAGACCCCTCAATGTCAATAAAAACGAATGTACACATTGAATACTGTTTGCAGACAATCTTCACATTGAACCAAGGAAGCTATGCTTACATGGTTTCCATTTGCTGGTATTATCCGTCAGTCACAACTCCTAAAAGTATCACATTTTATTTTATAACCCCATCTGGTAACAGCTTGCAAGATTTGATCTTATAATGTACAGCATTGGAACAGAGTCCATGAGGCATCCTGTTCAACATTCTATCAATCCCGCCAATCAACCACCATGGACTGGATATTTACTTTATGACCCCCAAAAGATTGAAAAGGCAAAAGGTGGACTCAGATTGCACAGAGTTGGAACAAATATATGAAACATTGTTATCTAATGCCCTAACAACTCTGTCAATATGCCACCATATGCTGGGTGCAGTGCTTCAGGACACAGAAAGCCAAATAAAATCCCTTGAGTATATGATGAGGCCCTCTTGTTCTCAAAAATGAAAATAACTTCCTCATAAACCCACTTAAATTTTGGGCAGAAAAATACCAACAAACTCTTCAAAATCTGTCTTGAAGACATTAAGTTACCTATGTTTCATGCAGAGAGCATCAAAATGCTAACTGGAATAAATTATACAGCAAAGAAAAACAATATTAGTCATTGCTTATTATTACTGTACGCGTTCAGCAAGTATGGGGAGATAATTTTAGACATGTTTCAGTTTTATTACACTTACTTTACTGCATATGCTTATGTAGTGTTGAGAGGGGCAATAAGTAAATGCACAAGAATGAATTCTTGTTAGTGTAGAAGCATTCAAATATTCAAAAAAGAAAAAATTACTTTTAAACGTCAATAGTTAAGTGCTAACACATTTAATGCAGGAAACATTAAAATACTTATATGTCTAGAGTTGTTTATGTTGTCTTTTAGAGTTAACCGATCAACTTGAGAGCATAATCTACATAAACAAAAAAAAAAATTTGTTTAGCCCCAGATCAACTCTGAGGAAGCTTATGATCAAAGGTTTTCCAAAGATGACCATCCCGTCACATTAATACACTGTCGAATGAATCCTTCGTTTTTTGAAAATGGTATGGCGAAATTGAGGGAGATATGGTTGTTATATATAGCATGTAAGGTAATCTTTTTTGTATTTAACTCTCGGTCAGCCCTGACTGTGAAGGTCTATGATAAAAGGCATTCCAACCATTACCATCCCATCGATTTTGTACATCCAGGACAACGTTATCCAATATGTCTTTTGTTATTTGAATCAGAACGATGTGATTTTTGAAAGATTTGACAATAATTTTTTTTTAGAAAATCAAGAGACAGAGGGAAAGCTCTTTTGCATTCACTTGGTGGTGTAAAGAGACGAAAATCGAAATAAAAAACAAAAAGTTTACACAGCGAAAAGACGATTGGGAAATCTCCCAACTGCAGATTAAATACTGAGGTAAACAGATAAATAATATTGTAGATATCATTGATAAGAGAAACTCCAAATAGGGATATGGTGTTAACCAAATAGCTTTATTGCTGCTATCAACAGTTTCAGCGAAGGAAGCGCTAGGATACTTATTGTCACTATGACCTTTCAATCGCAAATTTCACAGAATAATGGTAT
Source organism: Octopus bimaculoides (assembly GCF_046866305.1). Taxonomy (NCBI): domain Eukaryota; kingdom Metazoa; phylum Mollusca; class Cephalopoda; order Octopoda; family Octopodidae; genus Octopus; species Octopus bimaculoides. The sequence continues at coordinate 51,863,895 of NC_142942.1, forward strand.
CATGTTACATAGAATCGAGCTTTCGAGGGAGCTTTCTCTGATCGCATTACTGGTAAAAAAAAATAGCAACCAAATTTCCCCCAAATCACACCCTACGATTTCTAATAAACAGGAGCATACTGGATACTATATAGCTGAGGTATATAAGAAAGGGATGATCACTGCTAGAATGCATTTCATCATAGATCTATTCAATTGGGTTTGATCTAAGACATTCCAGCCCTGACATCCAGACATTAATTCAGATATAGTACATCTAGGACTACATCATCTACGTGTTCACCTTTTTTGTAAGAACAGAGGGCGTGATTAGGTGATATTTAGAAGTTATTTAAAGCAGAAGTTTATTCGTTGGTTCGCAAACAACATGTTTAGAATGGAGTAAGCGAGCGTCTTCGGATAAATGTAACCTGCTTTCAAATAGATTTTACGTAGCGGTTTCGATTTCCGGTCACACCTACTTCTTTTCATTGTCATTTCTGGAGGAAATGTTGACCCTCAAGTAATACCATGACGTCTAAAGAGAAAACAACCCATTAATAAACACTGCTGAGGATTAGTAAATGTTTGATATGTGGCTCCGTTTGCTTCAACTGTATGTATGAAATAAAAACTTTTATCATATTTTATCGGTCCAGTGGTATATATGGGAGGAATCAAGGCTAAAAGTGAAAGCGTATTTCTATATCCGGCGTGAAGATTCGGTTATTTCTTGGAGGTAGCTAACAGAATTATATAGCTATTTATTATACAGGAAGAAATCAATAATGAGTGTAATGTAAAATCCTTCCCTTTACTGAATGAGTAAAGTTTTCCTTCGCTTCCCATTTAATAGAAAAATATATATATATATCGTGTCTTCACAATACTTACTCCTTTCGTAACGGAGTATGATAGTTAATCAACATAAATCGACTTATAATAAAAGAATATAGGCGAGCCAGAATATAATTTATATTTAAATGGTGAAAAATAATTGAAAGAGAAAATAAATGGATATGGAAGAAAATGAATTGCGAATTAAATGAGGCATTGAATGAAACAATATTATAGTACATAATTTAATAACGTTTTTGAGGAAATAAATCTAAAGATGGAAACACTAAGTGGATTAATTATGAAGAGGATTTTAATAATGTAGAAACTATTAAATGAAATGAAAATAGGTTACCTAATGGGGACTAGAACAACTCGTCGAATTCTACCAAGGTGACCGTTGTAGATAAAATATAAAAAACGACAAAGCAAACGAAAAATACAGTGATGAACCGCACAAATGTTCACAATCTACTGTATGATAATTATGTTTTAGATATAAACAAAACCTACATAATTACAGTTTTATTCAACGACAAATTAAGTAAACTATTAGGGTGCGAGGTCACACAACCAATGAATAAACTCACAACACAGAGATGAAAGCTAATGCAATCTGTTGAATTTATAATATACTGAAAATAGGAAGATAGTTATCTCTAAAAAATATTTTAGTAGAATTAGATGTATTTTAACAGAAAGCAATCAGAAAGAGATAAAGGATAGGAAGTAAATGTTTATTGATTGATAATAAAACAGTTTTTTTTTTAATACATGGAAAAAAAAAGCCAAGATGAAATCACTGAAGTAATAACATTTTCCAGCTGCAAATGGACAGATCAAAGAATAAAAACAAATGATTGATAATGTCTAGTATAGAAGAAATAAAGTTAAGCAATGTAAGTGATATCTTGTTACTTACTTCTCTCCAGCAGTGATAATTTTACCGTGTGTATATAAATATATATCTTGCGGGTCGCAGAGATCGAAGTGAGATATACATTAGTGCAAAACGGTGAAAGGGTGAAACAGTTGCCCTCGCTTAACCAAATAGAGCTTTGGATGATATAAGATTTTCAGATTACTTACTAGATTTGTATTTAATACAGAAATTTCAAAAAAAGCATTAAAATGGACCATTAAATACTATTAATCAACGTCATTTAAGTAAGATTGTCTTGATTACGAAGTAAGTAACACTCAATTCGAAGAATAACATTCCGGAATATTCTTTCAGATTGTGAATCTATATCATTCAGAAATGCTAGAGGATAATTCTTGATTTCTATTACACTTACCTTGTTTGTAAAGTTAAATATCTTAATTGATTAATGGATTGGTAAAGTTCATATTTCTATGAGGAGAATATAGTTAATTTTACAAGATTAAAACTCAGTAGGAATAAAATTTCAATAAGGACATTTTGTGACAAGAGACCGGTTGTTTAGCTTCAACAACGGCGCAAACACATTGAATGAAGTAAGTCAATATTTTACTTTATCAACAATACTTGACGAAGTCCTGTATCTAAGATTATAATTAATTTTTAAATATTTACTTTGCTTGCAAAAACAGGTACCGAAAGATCGCCCAGTCTTTTACTGATATTACTGCTTTGTACTATTATAAATTGAATATTCCATCATAATCTTACCGATTTCGGTAGGATGTTGTTCAAATACTTGTTTGTTGGTTTATAGCATTAGTCAATAATTTAAGAATTACTTTATGAAGTTTTCTTCTGGATTAAATATTTCTAATATTCCAATTATCACCGCGATTGATTTTTATTTTAATAAGTTTGGTCACATGAAGAAAAGATCAAACCCTGCCAAACTGTTGGGATGCCCAGCTCGAATACCTGCCGGCCAATGTTTGAAGGAAGGACGCGGAAAGGGGAACCAGGAAGCGTTTAGTTTGAATACTTGCGAAATAGTAAATCCTGCGAAAAGTACCCAAGGCACAAATAGTGAAATTTTTAACCAGACAGCATGGTAGGCCTGCGAACGCTATCTTAATTTCGTACCACATGTAACTGTTTCGCTTTTCACCAAAACAATTCCTCTTTTTCCACTTTCGTTTCTGCCTGTCATCTACATGTAATTAATCTCCACAATGTTTACTTCACGCTTATCTACTGTAGCCACAGAACCCGTGTATGTGTATGTGTATGTATGTATGTGTGTGTGTTGTGTATTGATATATATATATATATATATATATATATATATATATATATATATATATATATATATGCATACAACTGCACGGTGGCTTTCCGAGCATTCTGCATATTACATATATACTTTTACATTAAAAAAAAAAAAAAAAAAATCAATAGGTTAAGTTATTCAGAGAATCAATAAATCTAACTTGACCCAATAAACTTGTAATTTTAGCTACGCAAACAGCAAAGATGTTGCTTAAAGACCAGTGAATCGAAAGTACAGTTGTACGTATGTATAGTGATGAAATGATAAAATATAAAATATTCTTTGTTCAATCAAATGACACTAACATCGTGATGTTGCCTTATACCTATCCAAGATTGTTGTTTTAAACCCAGCTCACCTACGATCTAGCAGACCTTTGGTTAAAGGTGTTTCAGCCATGACCCTCCCATCGTATTTTCAGACATAGAAATGCCTGAAAATAAGATGTAGTCCAGGTGTTTCTAGGACTACATTATTCAGTGTGTTCTTCCTTTTTTTTAAGATAGCAGGGATTTGGATAAGATCTGGCTGTTATTTCTACCAAGTCGAGTTTCTCTCTGGAGTTTCACTTGGCACTAGAATTAATAAACCAAGTACCAGTGAAGTACAAGGGTCGATTTAATTGACCTCTCAACATTTATAGCTTTGAGACCATGTATGAAACGATTACGATTTTTCAGTTAATGTGTAGGTAAGGCAAAATATATACATGTCTTACATATTCTGGAATTTGATGCTGTGGTTCAGCATGTGAGTTTTTCTTCCTTCCTTCCTTCCTTTAAACTTGATCGTTTTTGGTTTAATGATATGAACACTGATACATACAAGCGTGCACACTCTGTGCAGTTCGAGCTAACATCATTGATCTGATGCTGTTTCTGTGTGTTCTATTTGTTTGCCACTGGACAGAATAGATATGATAAATGTGTGCTTCTGCTGAAATGAGAACAACGCCCTTTCCCCAACACATTTATTCAGCTATCAAGATGGTCAGTAACTCATATTTCTTTCCCTTCTCTCTACTTGATTTATAGACTTCAAGCCATTCTATACTCCACCCCAGGAAGTCAAACCTATCTTTCATTGTACTTTATTACCTCCTCCTTCTATCGTCACCCCCCCCTCCATCTTCCTCTTAAATAACTGCTTTGCCTCAGGAAAAGAAATCTTCATCAATATTGTTATTTCTGTTATTTTAAAATTGTTAGAGCATTGGATGGGCTGCTTTACAGAGTACTTCTCAGCGTTCTGAGTTCAAATCTCGTTGAGGTCAACTTTGTTTTACATCATTTTGGAGGTTGATAAAAGAAAAGTGGAAATGATCTCAATTCAGCGCAGTGGACTGGCAGAACAGGTTATGCCTTGTGGTATTTGTTCTGGATCTTTGGTTTCTATCAGCAGTTTCCATGACAACACTGATGCCCAGCTGTATCAGCCTTGCTTTTCTCTTTGGGGCCACAGCATCAGTGGTGTGTGAAGGGGAAATCCTTTACCCAAGCCTGTGTAAATGGATGCAAATACACGGCAAACCTGACCAGCAGAGGCCTTTGTAGTTGAAGAATCAGTGGTGTTCAGCTATGTCTTACAGTGAAATTCATGTGTTTGGATGAATTTCTATGTTGTGAGTAGCAGAGGAATCTAATGCTTTGGGGATGTTTATTCTAAGAAAAAGGGAAATTTGTCATCTCTCTCTCTCTCTCTCTCTCTCTCTCTCTCTCTCTCTCTCTCTCTCTCTCTCTCTCTCTCCCAAATAATTAGATAACTCTGAAACAACAAATTCCTCTTCTCTCTTCACAGTATAATTTTACCAATGCATACCTTCACCTGGTTTCTTGGTCCCTAATTTTTAACTGTCTTATAGTATTTCATTTTGGCCTTCTACATTCTGAGTTCAAATTGTACAGGTTTCAACTTTACCATTCATTTCTCCATGATGACATGCTGAGATTGAACCTGTCTTTGCTTTTTGTCCTTTTGGGTTTGGTAAAATATGATAGTCACAGGTTATGTTACAGTAGTCAAAATGATGTCTTCATTTTGATTATTGCTTTCTCTACATTTTGATTATGTACGCTCCAGCCTTCTTCAGGTGTTTTGCCTGGGATTGAACTCAGAACCTCTAAATGACTGGACTGCATTACCAACGTCTTTATCTTTGTTTATGCCCTCCATAACTTAGTGGTTCAGAAAAAGTGACTGATAGAGTAAGTGCCAGATTTTTAAAAAATGAAGTAGAAAAATTAAGTACTAAGTTGATTTGTTTGACTGAAAGCCTTCAAGGTAGTGCTCTAGCATGGCCCTAGTCAAATGATTAAAACAAATAGAAAGTTGTGTGTGTGTGTGTGTGTGTGTGTGTGTACATATATATAATTTTCCCTGATTAATTTGTCTTAGGAGTGGTTAGATGAACTAAAAAAGATCTTTATTGACAGCCACAATTGCAGTGGCTATCAATAAATATCTTTTGTGTTTTGTAATTGACCTCTGAATCTGGTTATATTTTATCTGCCTCACTAGTTAATGCCAAAGTCAATTCAGTTCAACAAAACAGAATTTTCTAGTTGAAAATGTAATGATTATCTTTTGAAGTATTTTTTTCTTTTCCTCTTCCTTTGATTTCTAATGCTGATAAATACATGGTTTCAAAGTAATATATTCAGGGTACGTCACTAACACCCTTTCAACACTACTTGTATCTATTTCTCTTATCCCGTTCTGTTTTTAAGTATAGTTTTATATCCTTGTATGTTGGATATATAATTTAACAAAGCTGTTGGGGAGAAAATATATACACGTTGCACTACTATTAATATTAAATGAGACTCAATACTCTATATCAACAGCTCACAGTGGACTGTTTACCAACCTGAACTGCCAATCACTCACAGTTCTTTATTTTATAACAATGAGTCAGTCCACCTTCAGTCACTTGGAGAGCAGGGTCAGAATCCTTCCACAACAGCTCCCCTTTTTAGAATCAGTCTCTCCTGTCTTCTCCTCTTTTGAGAATTGAACTCTGCTCCAAGTTTTAATATCTCTTATGCTTAGGGATCAATTCCAGTGTTTCCTCTCTTTTCCGTTTTCTGGTGCTAAAACGCGTAGTTCCAAATTGTTTGGGTGTTGGTACCTCAAACATGTTGTACAATACTTCCATGGGAATTTCCTGTGAGAGTTTGTATCTCATCCTCGTTACCACTTTTATATCCTTGTATGTTGGATATAGAATTTAACAAAGCATTGAGAAAGAAAGTATATACACGGCGGTGCATCAGCATGGCCGCAGCTCAAAGCTGAAACTATAAACAACAACAACATGTCGCGCTGCAAATAATATTACACGAGACTCAATGTTCTATATCAGCAGCTTGCATTGAACTGCTTACCAACCTGAATTGCCAATAACTCACAATTCTTTACTTTATAACACTGAGTCAGTTCACCTTCAGTCACCTGGTGGGTGGTTGGAATCCTTCCACAACATATAGTTAATGTGCTATCATTTATTGGTTTGGTGTGTAGGAAGAGGCTGTGCTCATGGTTTTTGTAGAGAGCCAATGTCCTGAGGAGGAAGGACTGGGTATAGTAGTTGAGTAAGGGGTTAGGCTGATGGAAGCACAATACAGGTGGCAAGAGGAAGAGGGTTGCATGTGTTGAGATTACTTGGGCAGAGGTGGCACAAGACCAGCCATCTCAAAAGAGCAGAGGCCACTACAGTAGTGGTAGAAAAGGCAGAGAGAGGAGACAGTCCTGTGTACACACATGTAGTGATTTCATTTCATTTTTCTTTTCTTTTTTTTAGACAAAGACATTCACACATTTCTATTTGTGTCAATTGGATTGAAAAATCTAGCAACAAAGAAAAATACAAAACCAGTTGGTAAGCTAAGAATTTAGCATCTAGTTTTCTTGAAAATTTTACTGTTTAGAGATCCTAAAACCAAGGTGTCACACAAAAAGCATTGGTGTGGGTGCTGGTGTCATGTAAAAAGCACCCAGTACACTCTGCAAAGTGGCTGGTGTTAGGAAGGGCATGAGCTGTAGAAAGCAAGCCAAAACAGGCTATGGAATCTGGTGTGGCTCCTGGCCTTGCCAGTTCCTGTCCACCCATCTAACCCATGCCGGTATGGAAAACAAATGTTAAATGTTGATGATGGATGAGGTATGGCTGTGTTGTTAAGAAGTTTGTTTCACAACCCCATGGTTCTTAGTTTGATCAAACTGCATGGCAAATTAACAAATGCTTTGTGGGTGAAAGTTGATAGACAGAAACTATACAGAAGCCTCCCTCGCTCTCACACATACACATGTCCTTCTGTGACTTTCCATTTGTTTTCACACTGAGGCTGCTTTGGCATCAGTAATGTTTGTTTATGTCCCACCAAAACAATATATTTTATAGCATGGCAGTTTAATGTGCAATGACTAGTTGAAAAGACATCCATACCTTCTCACTAAATAATTTTGGCACAATGCTTCAAATTTTTAGACAGTAAATTTGATATCATTAATGTTTTTTGGAAAGTGTTAAGGACGTAAATAAAGTGAAATGACTTAAAAATGGAAGTTAAACTTGGGTCTCAGAATCAGTTCACCATTAACTTGAGTGCAAAATTGGAAAAACTTTGTGGATTTAACTGATGAAATGAAAATATCGTACATTTCACAATATAAACACCAGCTCTATGCTCTGAATTGATATTAAGCCTTTTGATAGCAACACATCTGAGACTACCTGTGGTTCCTTTATACAAATCTGTCTGTTTTAAAATATTTATTGATATGTTCAAAACCCTAATTTAAGAGTTTTCAGTGATGCACTTCATGAAAAGAAAATAACTTAACTGAAGCATTAGAATCTATTTTGAAAGTGAAATAAACGAAACTATATGTTATTTTTTCTCAAAATCTCTGTGAAATTCCACCTCTTATTCTCAGTGCATAACCCTTCTCTTTGCTAGGGTGATATTTGAAGGAGATTTAGTTGCTCTTTTTAACAGTTCGAGTGACTGCATAGAGACCTATTGTTAGTAAAATTTGAGTCAATGGCCTTAAAAATTTAGAAAATTTTGTCATTCATTATGTTGGGTTGGTTTCACTCCTTTGCTTTTATACTTTCTTTTGTTTTTATTTTAGAAAAATGGCAGAGGATCTTTGGTCCCCTATAGCTCACGTGTATGACCCCCTTATGGCAGGGAGTATCGATGGAACAGACGATGTTGCCCATGACCATGGCATAGTGCGAGCTCTCAGTTGTAAATATAAACCTAACAAACAGGTTGCTGGAGATCCTAGCAGGACAATTTTTGCTTCCAGACTGAACCCGAAAACTGATGAGAACAGCCTCCGTAGATGTTTCAGCGAATACGGCCAAATTAAGCAGTTACGTCTTATCCGAGATATTGTTACAGGATTTACACGAGGTTATGGTTTTATAGAGTATGAAGAGGAGTATTCCGCACGAAAGGCCTTCGTTCAAGCGAATAAATCTCTGCTGGATGGCTCTGAAATATTCGTTGACTTTGAACGGGAACGAATTTTGAAAAACTGGGTTCCTCGTAGACTTGGGGGAGGCTTTGGTGGAAATAAAGAATCAGGGCAATTGCGTTTTGGCGGTAGGGACCGGCCGTTTAAGAAGCCAATTATTGTCAATTCAGATAGTAACAGTGGATATAAAAAATGGGACTACAAAGACAGCTCCCACCAAAAGAATAGGGATTTTCAACACAAAGATGGCAGGTTTGGCTCTGAAAGGGGAGGGAATTATTCTCGGAGTGATAGCAGAGAATTTAGAGATAGAGGAGACAGAGGTGGGAATTCTGAGAGGAACTACAGAAGTAGAGAAAGAGGGAGAGAGAGTTTAGAGTCTAAATACAGAGACAGGGGTTATAGAAATGAGGAGAGAAGAAATAGATGAAAATAAATTATTTAATTTATTATTTTCAAGACAATGGAGTAGAAGAAATGAGAGAGTACCAGATTAAACACCTGGCAGTATTTAATTTCATCCCTCTATGTTCTGAGTTCAAATCACACTGAAATCAATATTGACTGACCAATAAAATAAATATTAGGTACGTACCAACTAGAGAACCTCCTGTGGTTGCTCTGTCCGATTAAAGTAACACCCAAATCTTAAAAAAGGATACATTGGGCATTGGTACAGGTATAGTTTTGTGGTTAAGCAGTTCACTTCACAACCATGTGGTTTCAGGTTCAGTCCCACTAAACAGTACCTCAAGCAAGTGTCTGCTACTATAGCCCCAGGCTGACATATGCCTTGTGAGTGAATTTGGTTGATGGAAACTTTGTAAAAGCCTGTCATATATTTACATACACATATATATTTGTGCATGTGCATATCTGTGTTTGTCCCTTCACTTATGGACAACTGATATTGGTTTGTTTATACCCACATAACTTTGCAATTCGTCTTAAGAGGCTGATATACTATGCACCCGATTTAAAAAAATAAGTCCTGGGGGTCAGTTTGATTGGTTAAACCAATCAAGGTGGTGTCCCAGCATGGCCACAGTCCAATGACTGAAAGAAGTAAAAGAATAATGTAATCCCATTTATACAACACGACTGGATAATGACAGCTGAGACTCCTTTGACTAAAGTTCTGTTCAGTCAGCACTGATTAACGGTCGAATGACATTATTATTATTATTATTATTATTATTATTATTATTATCATCATTAAACATGTCCTGGAATTGATTCAGTTGCCTTTGCTCTTTCCCTAAAAATCATACATTTTTTTCTTTAATACTCTGGGATAAAATATAGTTTCAACTTTTGACTGCTTGTGACAGAGAATGGGCTAAATGTCTTCCAGAATTATATCTCAGTGGCTCTTCCACATCTCTGTGTTCAAATCCCAGATGATGTATTCCACTCTGGATACCCCAATGGCAGATCAGGTGGATGAAGTTACATAACTCGGCAGATGAAGGCTGCAACAGATTTGACCACTTCAATTGTACTGGTTTCCTTGCCATTTGGGTCCAGTTGGCAGATTTGTGAAGGTCTGCATGAATCCTGGAGTGTGGCAGCAAGTACACATTAAACAACATCACACACAGGCATCTTTGTTTCAAGAAAGAAACACTGAAAACTAGGAGTGCAGAGATCCATCATCAAAGAGGAACTAACAACTTTTGAGACCAGTCGGATTGCTGAACAAGAGGAGGCACAGAAAAGATAGAAGGGAACAGCCTAGAAGAGATCCTTCATCTGGAACCACCTGTCTCATTTGGAAAAATTTTTAGACATTTTATTGTTGTCTTCCACCATTCTTGATCTTGAGGGGTAGACACAATGATGACAATAAAAAGTTTTTAAAAAATTTCCCCAGGTCCTATATGTGAAATTGGGTCTCCCAAAAGTTTTAAAGCACTGAAAACTTATTTTCCCTGAGTACGCATTGCTGAATTTGGAGTGTATCTTATGTCACTGTGCGTCTTTTATGCTATCAAATGTAATATTTATGTGATCAAAATTTGGGGGGAGGGGTCCAGTCGAATAGATCAAACCCAGTACGCAACTGGTACTTAATTTATTGACCCCAAAAGGATGAAAGGCAAAGTCAACCTCAGCGGAATTTAAACTCAGAATATAAAGACTTATGAAATACCGCTCAGCATTTCGCTCGGCATGCTAACATTTCTGCCAGCTCATCGCCTCAGTATTTATGTGATATACGAGAGTGTTGCCCATTGTATAACAAGCAACTTTGGGAGTATATTTTTGTCACAATGGCTAATATCAGGAAATACGGCATACATATAGTAATTATAGTTTAATTTTTATTAAATTTCATAGTGCGTATACAAAATGCTGAATACTAATTTTCAAAACAAAAATATTATCTTAAAATAAAAATAAATGAGACAAATTTCTCATTTGTATATTTGCAATAAATATATGTTATTATTTTTCTAAATTTTATCAACATAATTGCATTCAACTCCATCTTTGCAAAATTTCATTTAAGAAAAGGGAAGAAAAAAGTGGGGGGTTTTTTTCAGAAAAATATGTGGTGGGGTACCAAAGAGGAGTTATGCTCCCTCACTCTCATCGGGCCTAGTAGGTGCACCTATCTTCCATGTCTAATGTTAAAGCTCTCTTTATCTCTCTTTACACTCCCCACCTCTTCATATTACACACACACACACACGTACATATGCACACATTTTTTCCAAGCGAAATCTTTATGCCATTACTGCTCTGAGTTTTCTGTTGCTATCATGTCCTCATAAACCATCTTCAGGAATATGATAGCAACAAGAAACTCTTGAGTTGCAATGAAGTGAAGTGTCAGATTTAAATAAATTGATAAAGGCGTCTACCACTAATATCAAGTACTTGTTTTTCTTGCTTGTCTATCCAAAGATACATTCACTCACACACGCACGCACACACACACACACACACACACAAACAAACAATATATATATATACACACATATATGTATATATGAGAGTCAAGACTATTGAAAAGGTTGCAAGACGCAACGAAAATTTTAGGAAAATAAAAATAAGAAATAAGTGGAAATTTTAAGGCACAATAAGAAAATGACTCTCCCCAGACACAACAATATATATATGTATATATATTTATATAAAAAGGAGATTGTAAGAATTTCGGATAAGTATTTATTTAGCAGTTTCATCTCATTTCAGAGAACCATCAAGAATATACGTGTATGTATGTATGTATGTATGTGTGTTTATACATACATCATCATCATATATATATATATATATATATATTCACAATTTCATTCAGCAATTGTCAGTCACACAAAATGGTTATCCAGAAGACTGGCCATTTTAATCCTAGTAAGCTATTTAGAACATTGCTCACTGTTGGGTTTCCCAATCTCGAGTGTAATGTGTTGTGTGTGTGTGTGTAAATTAATTTTGTTATCTCCTTAAATTATTAGCAGTAAATAAAAAAACCCTCAAAAAACAAGACCTGTAAAAGTATATAAAAATGTAACTAAATTGTTAATAACATCATTGAAAGTCTTTGTTGTTGTTGTTGATTTTGCATATCTTTATCTTGTTTTAGAAAATAAGGGGATCTGTAGGGATTACTAAACACGATTATTTTATAGAATTCATTGTTGTTAGGGGATTAACTGAGCTGAAGGGCTGAAGATAAATAATTTGAGCACCTTAAAATAAAATCTCTGCTCTGGGCTAAAATAAACACAAGTCTTTATTTATGTTTGGTTTTATTTATTTTCTTTTATTTTTTATATTTACTTGTCCTTATGATATTTATATCGTAAATATTTCATTTATTTATTTTCCTTAATAATGTATCAAACATGCATCTGATCTGATTGCCACCTATTCCAGTGCTGGATTAACAATTAAGCAAGATAAGCACATGTTTAGGCCATCAAGGGAAGCGAGGCACTAAAGAAATGGTAAATGGCTTATGGCACTAAAGAAATCACTTTAAACTATCCCAAATAATATTCAGGATGTTTTATCTCTACTAAGTATAGAAACAGATGTGTTATGTAAGATTAATTCTGAGGATTTAATCAAAAACTTTGTGATTAAAAAAAAAACAGTAGAAGAAAACTTTTAGAATTTAATTAAAGTGGAAGTATACAAAAATAAGCATTATTTTCTATCTTACAACTAATTTTGTTTTACTTTGAATTATAATTGTATGGGGCCACTAAAATCTTTTAATTGCTTAGGGTCTATGGATCTTAATCCAGCCCTGATCTATTCATGTATCTTTCTTCATCTTCTCTTAGACAATGGATGTCTCCTACCGTCAGCACATGGCAATCAGTTACTCAGTCAAACCAGAACAATCTTTTATCTTTCTTTTACTTCTTTCAATCATATCAGCTGAAATGTGTTAACAACAGTGTCTTCTTAGGTCTCCATCTTGTGTGAGTTCTGTCCACATTTAGTGATCTGCACTTTGTGTGGCTGTTCTTATTCATGCACATTGCATGTCCATACCAGCGCAGTCTTCTTTCCTGCATACTACATCTGATTCAGTTCTATATTTAAGAGATGAGGAATTATTTACATTTGATGGATATTTGTCCTCATCTTGTTTGTTGTTAACACAATGTTTCAGCTCATATACCCTCCAGCCTTCATCAGGTGTCTTGGGGAAATTTCGAACCTGGGTTCTCATTCCTAAGGTATTTTTTTATAAACCCTAAAATTCACTCCATAATTGCCCACGGGCATATGGTGTAGTGGTTAAGAGCATGGGCTACTAACCCCAAGATTCCGAGTTCGATTCCAGGCAGTGATCTGAATAATAATAATAATAATAACATCATCGAAAAATACCTTAGGACCCAGGTTCGAAATTTTCCCAAGACACCTGATGAAGGCTGGAGGGTGTATCAGCCGAAACGTGTTAACAACAAATAAGATGAGGACAAATATCTGTCAAATGTAAATAATGTACATCTGATTCCTCTTATGTTCAGTTTTTAGTACACTTGTACTATGTCTTCTTTACACAGTTACATTGCACGTGCAACAGTGCATGCTCACTTCTCAACTCCTCTGCATTCAAGATCCATGCTTCACTATCATGCAGCATTGCAGTTCTGACAAAAGCATCATACAATCTGCCCTTCATTCTAAGGGTAAGTTGTACTTACCTGAACTTTCCTATATATGTATATGTATGTATGCATGCATGCATGTATGTATGTTTGTATGCATGTATGCATGTGTGTGTATGTATACACTTACACACACATACATGCACACGAGTGTTTGCGTTGCTTTCTTTAGTTCATAATTCTTCAATAGATATACAATGACACCTTCAGTACATGCCTCTTTAATATTGTATTTTGTAAATATATATAAATAATTAGATTTTACAATTCACTCATGAAGATTAACTAATTGTCTGTCTTTTAATCAGAAAACAAAATGACAAAGAACATGATACAATTATCTAAAATGATTGCCATGTATATCACTTGAATGGCTCTCTTATTACATTCTATATCTCTTGTATTGTTAACCATTATAATATGTTAAACAAAATCACTGTTTTCACACTCTGATTTTTTCTCTATCTTACCCCCCCCCCCCGTTTCCCCTCCTCATCCTTCTGTCATTTCAATCACAAGTCAAATGTATCTTTTTAACAACACTGAAATAATAGCGATATCAGGTTTAAATGAATGAATGAACCAACAACAGTAACCGTATTATGACATTTATTTAATATTTTGTATCATTCACATGACAACATCTTTCCTTTTCTACTTTTTAAACAGAATTATTCATTCTTTTTATTTCTGGAACAGAAGTAATTAAGCTTACTGTGAAAGTTCAAATCCAATTAAAATTTTATATTGAATTTACTAAAAGGATGTGGGGCTTTTTTTTTTTCCTCTCATCATTCATCTGTATTAATCTTCAATTAAAACCATAATTGGTTTTAACTGAAGGTTCAGTGCTGGTTGAATATTCTATTTTATTTGTTATTATTTGTATTAATGATCTGTATGCCATACACTATATACTGTTAAAAGCCTTCCAAACTGGTATTTATCATAAGAAGCGTCTCTTATAGACATATAATGCTAAAAAAAACACAGAAATATAGCAGCAGGTGAAATATGTGTCTTTTAACACTATATGTCTAAAAGAGATGCTTTTTCCATTTCCAGCAATCAAATCCACACACGAGGCTGTAGTCAACCCAGGGTTAAAGTAAAAAAACACTTGCCTAAGATGCCACACAATGGGACTAAACTTCGCTCTCTCTCCATCTCTCTCTCTCCCCTCTCTCTCCCCCACCTTTCTGTATGCCCCTCTCTCTTTCCCCTCCCTCTCTCTCCCCTCCCTCTCTCTCCCCTCCCTCTCTCTCCCCTCCCTCTCTCTCCCCTCTCTCTTCCTCTCTCTCCTCTCCATCTCTCTCCTCTCCCTCTCTCTCTCCCTCTCTCTCCCTCTCTCCCTCTCTCTCTATCTACCCCCTCTCTCTCCCTCTCTCCGCCTCCCTCTCTCCATCTCTCTCTCTCTTTGTCTCTCTCTCCCCTCTCCCTCCACCTCTCTGTCTGTATGCTCCTCCTCTCTCCCTCTCTCCCCTCTCTCTCTCCCCTCTCTCTCTCCCCTCTCTCTCTCCCCTCTCTCTCTCCCCTCTCTCTCTCCCCTCTCTCTCTCCCCTCTCTCTCTCCCCTCTCTCTCTCCCCTCTCTCTCTCCCCTCTCTCTCCCCTCTCTCTCTCCCCTCTCTCTCTCCCCTCTCTCTCTCCCTCTCTCCATCTCTAAAACTCTGTGGAAAAAGTGGGGAGGCACCACACGACCTTCGTTACTCACCACTCCTGAAACCATCAGAGTTGCTGGAAATATCATGTGCATCACTCTGGGTACTTCAGAAGGATCTGCACATAACCACATATCACTTCTTCTGTTAAACTTTTGATGCTGTACTTGGACACATCAGATCCTGCCAAACCAGCCAATGCATGCCAGCATGGAAGATGGTCGTCAAACGATGGGTTGGACATGATGATAATGATAATGATGACAATGATAATGGTGCTGACGTTGATGATGCTAACGACAGCAACGATGATAATAAGTTTGACACCAATGACAACGACGACAATGGTGATGATGACGATAACGATGACAGCTCATTTGGAATTTAAACCAGTTCAGAATGTGTGCAAATGTTTTTAGAATGATAAATAGGAAACAGTATTAAATGATTTGCTTAAGGAAACGCTACTTCAGTTTCATGAAATAAAATAAACAAATAGGATTACCCAACAAATTGATTAGATTTGCTACTCAAAATAAAACCATTCTAAACTCGAGTATTAATTTCATAACTAAAATATTCAAAAGTTAATTAGAAATATTTTAAAGGTTTTCTGTTAAAAAAAAAAAAAAAAAAAAAAATTTCTTCACAGAAATTATTTCTAAAATTAGCATTCTGATTAACATAGGATTGTATAATGAAACAGATGGTGAGAGAGTTAATAAATTCAATAAGAAAGACTTGTTTTCTGAGTAGAAACCAGATACCAGTCTCATTCTCTTTCATTGACTTTTTAAAATGAAATAAAAAACTTGGATTCACATCCTTTTGTTTGTGTGTGTGTGTGTGGTGGCGTGTATGCATGTGCACATGCATGTGCCTATATATGTGTGTATACAGGTCGTCATTGACTTATGACCTATCCAACTTATGACCGATTGACTTTACAACAATTGGTGTGCCAGCTCCTGGCAGCAATAATAAATAGTCCAGTTGAAATCTAATGGGTTTAACTTCATAGAAATTAACCCATCTTTGAGTGATGTCAGTTAACAAACGCTTCCCCTAGGTTTTGTTATCGATCGCCACTGTGTTGGATGATTATCCTGTCGTGGAGACTTCGAGACAACCTCGTATTTGTTTATAAGATGACTGCCTGAGATACCAAAATTTTTGACTAATGCCACTATAATAGTATCATACAGAATGCTGTGTGTGACTTTTACACTCATCCTCTCCTCTCCAATCCATCCCATTTTTTCTGCCATCATTGTCCCTTCTACTCACTTTCTATTTGGATTGTTGAGCATTGGGGACTCTTTAATCCTACGGGATACAAGGCAACTCCATTAGTGCTATTGCCACTATAAATTCACCTAGGGCACTCGGCAAAATGGCTGCTGAATAAGCAGGACCTTTTAGTCTTTTAGTCCATTAATGGATTTTTGAACTGCTATAAATGCATGCATCATACTGACACTATCCTCTCATATGCAGTAGTGAAATGTGCATATTATAACACTGTAACATATTATGTAACCTGATCAGGTTTCTTCTGCACTGTAGGGTGCATTTGATTCCATTATATCATGCATCCTGCCCCCTAGGGAACAATGCAGCTTTAAGCTGAAATGATCATCATGCTAAATAAAGCTTACAGTGCAATCCATCTTCCCAATCAATCATCATCATCATCGTTTAACGTCTGTTTTCTATGCTGGCATGGGTTGGATGGTTTGACTGAGGTCTGGAAAGCCGGGAGGCTGCACCAGGCTCCAATTTGATCTAGCAATGTTTCTACAGCTGGATGCCCTTCCTAACACCAACCACTCTGAGAGTGTAGTGGGTGCTTTTTACATGCCACCAGCACAGGAGCCAGTCAGCGGGCACTGGCATCGGCCATGTTCAGATGGTGCTTTTCAATCATTTAATATATATATATATATATGAGTATGTATATATATATATATATATATATATATATATATATATATGAGTATGTATATATGTATACATATATATATAGAGAGAGAGAGAGAAAGAGAGAGAGAGAGAGAGAGAAAAGGAGACATGTATATACAAAGATCAGCATGAAGTCCTAATGAATTTTCTATAAGCAGTGTATACATATAGAGCAAACCTATAAATATATTAATAAATTATCAATACCTTTGAAAAGTGACACACATATATAGATTTAAATGAGAAAAGATTTAGTAGTTGTGTTTTATCAAGTGCTACGAATCTATCAGTCTGGAGACTAATTAATATTTCATTAAGTTGTTATGCTGTTAATTATATAGAATAGACTGGTGTTGAACAATTCTTCTCTGTCTATCTCTTTCTCCACACTATTCATTAATATCTATGTGATTGTGTGGTGTGTGTGCACGTGTACGTACAGTGAAAAAGTCCAACCCATGCTAATATTGAAAAAAGATGCAAAATGATGATGGTGACAATAATCAACCATTCATTCATAAATAATATATATATATATATATATATATATATAATACAAAGATTATATATGCATGTATACACACATATATGTACATACTTACATATATATATATATATATATATATATATATATGTATGTATGTATACACATGCACATATAAACATGCATACAAAAATGCATGCACACATAAACATACATATACATACATTACATACACACACGCACATGAATATGTTTATAAATATGTATATTGTATATATATATATATATATATATATATATATATATATATATATATATGCATACACCTACACTCACGCATCTTTATACATGCACACACATATGCACATACATACACATGCAAATATAGACTCACATATGTATAAATATACAATTATGAACAACAACAACAACAACATCAACAACAATAACAAGCTACTACAACAACAACAGTTGTAATAAACTAAAAATCCAGTGTTATATTTAGAATTAGTTATTGATATATCAAGCAATTTCCACAAAAGCTTTACAACTCTACATAGATTTTTATAGTTTTTCTTCTCAATACACTAAATGGCTTTTGGCTTGGTTTCTGATAAAAATGAAGACTAAAAGAAATGAAGGGGGAAAAAAAAACTCACAACAAAAGAGAATGAAAACATTATTTACTCATTACGAAATGATTGTCGTGACATAGATCCAAGAGTTGCAGTAGAAAAATCTGCAATTTCAGCTTCTTTTTCCATTTTTGTCTTTTTTTTTTAACAGTTCTACTGATTGCACCGATTCCTGTCTTTCAAAGATATAACAACAGCGACGATGACAACAACAACGATGACGGTGATGACAACAACAATAATAATAATAATGGTTTTAAATTTTGGCACAAAGCCAGCAAATTCATGGGAGGGGTAAATCAATTACATTGATTCTAGGGCTCGACTGGAACTTATTTTATTGACCCCAAAAGGATGGAAGGCAAAGTCAACCATGGCAGAAATTGAACTCAGAACATAAAGACAGACGAAATGCTGCCAAGTATTTTGCCCTGCATGCTAATGTTTCTGCCATCGCGCTGCCCTAGTAGTAATAATAATAATAATAATAATAATCATAGATATAGCATACCCAGCTGACAACAAGGTATGCAATAAGGAAGAAAGAAAAGTCGAGAGATATGACAGGCTAGCTTGGGAAGTTGAGCAGTTGTGGTCAATGAAAAAGGTAGCAGTAGTACTTATAATTGTCGAAGCCCCGGGAACAGTGAGCAAAAATCTTGAGAAGTACATGGAACAAATAGGGGCTACAATAAGGGTGAAGCACTTGCAGAAAACAGCACTGCTTGGAACCGCTGGAATACTCCGGAAGGTGCTCGAAAAATAAGAGGTGTTACCTTAGTTCACTGGTAGTGAACAGCTGATTCCATCGTACATCTCCAGCGTTAGAAGCTGTGCAAAGCAATAATAATAATAATAATAATTTTTGTCACAAGTGCAGCTTGGGGTAAGTGGGGATGACTTGATTACATCAACCTTCCACTGGTACTTATTTTATCAACCCTGAAAGGATGAAAGGCAAAGTCGACTGTGCAGGACCGAATGCCAATTGCCATGCGTGCAACAGTAAGAATGAAAATACTGACTGTGATATCAGTTTTGTAAGAATGTGGCCGACTAGTTACCCTAATTCTTCATCTATTCTGCTGCTTCTTGTCAGCTCTGATGACTCTACAAATGGTAAGACGTTAGTAACTGGCACTGAGGACAAAATGTAAGTGCAACTAAACAACTCCCTCATTAATGTAAACAACTGCATGCTTTTATCAACATATCCATGTTTTCAGACTTGTCATTGAGCAGGGATTGGTTTTCATATGTATCTAGAGATGTAGAAACAGGTTGTACTTGCTACAGAAGCCAACTGCATTTGAGTCAGATGCTTTCTGTACTTTGTTTAGGAAATCAGTCACATTTGTCGACAAGATTTGTTGGCTTCTACAAGACATACAGCTGGCTTCAACATCTCGAGATGAGCTTGTAAAGACTAATCTGTACCCAATCAATAAAAGCTTGAATGGAAAAGATACCAAAGCAGTCTAAGAAGCATACAATATTCATGTGGCTGCAGTGTTGCAATGCTGTACATATTTTCTGGGTCATGTGACTCCACTCAATGATCACATGATTAGTATTAATTAACATGGTTACTAGTTGAATAAAGTTGTGGGGAGGGTCTTGAGTCTTCAGAGCACTCTGGAGGTTTCTGGAGGTGAAGAACCATGAACAACTTTAGCTGTGCTTGGTTGATTACTTTACAGTGAGACTTCATTGCTTCATTGCTGAACTTGAACAAATCATTTCCAGACTCATTATACATAATACATACACTGTTTATTAAAGTTATTGACAAACAAATTGGTTTCTTTTCCAAATTAGTTTTTTTATCTTATTTCTAAGTTTGTTTGTTTTTTGTACGGATAAGTTTTTTCTTTTTGTTTTTGTTTAAATTCATAAATTCATTTACGATTTACTGAAAAAGAAGACAAGCTATTTTTGAAAATGATCTTAAGTCAATCCGCCTCCTCCTCTTCTTCCTCTTCCTCCTCTTCCTCCTCCTCTTCTTCTGCCTCCTCCTCATCATCATCGTCACCACCACCATCATCACGACCACTACTAATGCCGCTGCCGCTACCGCCGCTGCCGCTACCACCGCCGCCGCTGCCGCTACCCGCCCCCAGCACTGCCATCACCATTTTTTTTAACACATCAGCACAATCATCATCACCACCACCATCATCACTGTTGTCGCTATGATCATCATCTCATCCACTCCATCAATAATAAGACTTACTACTAACACCATCAACATTGGTGGCTTCATCAACAGCATCATTAAATAACTGTCATTTGTTTTCTCTTTCATGCTTCAATGGGTTTGATGGAAATGGCTATAGCACAGTTGCTATAGCAACAGTAGTGTGATAAACATTATGAGTATCAGAACAATGAAGTTTTACGGTTGGATGCCCTTCCTTGGAGCAACCACTAATATGGGGAGAATAAGAGAAAGAGAGAGAGGATAATGGAGATATAATATGCATTCATTATGTGTGTGTGTGTGTGTGGTGCAACCCAAGAACTATATATATATATATATATATATATATATATATATATATATATACATACATATATATAGTTCTTGGGATGCATCCAAGACTGAAACTCTAAAATAAGACTTCATATGTATATATTTATATGTATGTATCTAAGTGTGTGTGTATTTGTATATATATATATATATATATATATATATATATATATATATATATATATATATATATATATATATATATACACACATACACATATATATGTGTGTGTGTATGTATATATATATATATATGTAACCAAGTGCACACACGATTGTTGGCACGAACGTGAGTTTATAATTAGGGTAAATAAGTTGTTGGTTTCCAAACAGTTGTCCATAAGAGATCTCTCAGATTTTCTATGAAATGCTGATATTCTCTGGAAAGCTAACCTCTATCAAGTGCATCATTTATTTTTCCATTTTTTTTTATCTTCCATAGCAGACAACTCCATTGTGCTGTTGTGGCTGCATTTGTCGATGGTTTTTAATAGACTGATGAATTGCGTATTTATTCTTGATATGTTCTACCAGATTTGAACACAAATATGCTGGTCACTGTTGTGCAAAGGATTCTGGGATGCTGGTGATTCAAAACTAGTTGTTTCCTTTGTATCAATGAGCTGAGTGTGTTACAAATACATTGTCGTTGTAAAAGGGAGAAGTTGTCCTCCTGTGAAATAAACAACAGTGACAAACATATTTGCGTTTGAATCTGCCGGAACATATTAAAGATAAATAATATGCAAATCATGGAGGCGAGTGGTTAGGGCAGCAGACTTGCAGTCGGAGGATCGCGGTTTCGATTCCCAGACTAAGCGTTGTGTGTGTTTATTGAAGGGCATCCAGCTGTAAAAACCATACCAAAACTGACCTCGCCTATGCTTGTGCCACGTAAAAAGCACTCAGTCCACTCTTTTGGGCAGTTGATATGAGGAAGGGCATCCAGCTGTAAAAGCCCTGCCAAAACAGACATAGAGGTCTGGTGCAGGCTCCTGCCTGGATGGCTCCTGCCTGGCCGGCTCCGCCTGTCCAGCTCCTGCCTGGCCGGCTCCTGACAAACTGTCCAACCCATGCCAGCATGGACGGTGGATGTTAAACGAGAGGAGAAGAAAGAACTGTATATATTTATAAGCAATGGACATCCACACAGTCTCCATCTACTAAATTTCACTCTCAAGGAACCGGTCAACCCGACGCTAGAGGCAAAGGCATCTATCCAAGGATCCCTACAGTGGGACCGAACCCAAAACCTTGTGTTTGCTAAGTAAACTTGCTTACCACACAACCACGAGCGCACTTCGATAAGTGTGTATGTGTGTATTTATGTATGAATCAATGTGCTTATATCTAGATTCAAGCTGCTTAAACCAATACAAAGATTCGAAGATACACCCCCCCCCCACACACAGCACAGTCTTGTGTTATTGACTTTCATTTGTTTTGTTTCTTTTATTAGTTCTTTTCCCACCTTTGAAGTCCAACTAGACAGTTAATGTTGTCAGTCAAGGATACACACACATACACATACACACACACAGACACATACTCCCACGCATGCACACGTGTACATATACATATGTATGTATATATGTATATATATATATATATATATATATATATATATATATATATATATATATATATATATATGTATGTATTTATATATATGTGTATCTATATATATAATATCTATCTGTCTGGCAGTCTGTCTGTTGGTCTGTCTGTTTATCTCTGTGTATATATATATCTCTATCTATCTATCTACACACACACACACACATACACATGCGTTACATACACAGACACACACATATATATATGTAATGTATACATACAGATATAATATATATACATACATACACACATACACACATACACACATTATATGTACGTACATATATATACACATACATACATACACACACACACATATACACACAGACGCATACACAGATATGCATGTGTGTATGTGCATTGGTCAACAAAAGCTAGTTTGACCAGTTTCTTTTTAAACTTACGTTTGATATTGACAGTCATTCCTGAATGTCTGTGTGTGTGTGTGTCTGTGTCTGTGTGTCTTCATTCTCGGTGGTCATGGTGGTCAAAGACTGGTATCTTTTCAATCAATTGCAAGTGAGATAATTGATATTGTTATTTATTATATTTTATTTTGCTGGCAACCATTGTTGCTGTTGTCGTTGATGGTGGTGGTGGTGGTGTTAATTTTTGCAACTGTCTTTTCTGCTAATATCGTAACAGCTGTTGATATATATATATATATATACATACATATACATATAGACTCATACATACACACACATACACTCACACATATGCACATATATATATATATATATATATGTCTTCGAAACGTCTAGATAGAATAGAGACAGCTGATGAAGGGATATTCCAAGTGGCTTTCCGTTTTCCTATGTGTTCGTTCCGTTGTCTGTAGTTTATTGTTCTAACGTCCTGTACCCTGATATGCATGTATATACACATGTAGATGTAAGTATGTACATATATGTGTGTATACATGTATATATATTCTTTGTATTATATATATATATATATATATATATATATATATATATATATATATATATATATATATATATATATATATATATAATATATAATATATGGGTGGAAGTATGGCTATGTGGTAAGAAGCTTGCTTCCTAACCACATGGTTCCAGGTTCAGTCCCACTGAGTGGGACCTTGAGCAAGTGTCTTCTACTATAGCCTTGGGCCGACCAAAGCCTTGCGAGTGGATTTGGTAGATGGAAACTGAAAGAAACCCGTTGTATGTGTGTGTGTGTGTGTGTGTGTGTGTATATATATATATATATATATGTGTATGCATGTATGTATGTATGTGTATATGTAAGTGTGTGTATATGTAAGTGTGTGTATATGTTCGTGTGTCTGTGTTTGACTCTCCAACATCGCTTGACAACCAATGCTGGTGTGTTCACATCCCTGTAACTTAGCGGTTCAGCAAAAGTAACTGATAGATTAAGTACTAGGCTTACAAAGAATAAATCCTGGAGTCGATTTGCTCAACTATAGGCGGTGCTCCAGCATGGCCACAGTCAAATGACTAAAACAAATAAAAGAAAAAAAAGAAAAGAATATATATATTTTATTTAGATTTTTAGTCACATGACACGCTTTTTAATCGATTTTATATACCTTCTTGATAAGCTGTTCTATATATTGGTATTTTTATTTGCATTTTTACCTTCTGTGTTTTTTATATATGTATTCTTTATATGTTTAAGGCCATGGTAATATTTATATCTGATTAAATATATGGAAGCTTGGTGTTATATAAAGTTGACTCGAATTTGATGTTTGTTCTCTAATCAATGTTTTTTTTTATCTCTGTCTCAATTTCATTTGAGCAATCTTATTAACCCTTTTGTCTCCATAAAAAGAGGCAAAAATTATTTCCTGTCGTATATATATATATATATATATATATATATATATGTATGTATGTATGTATGTATGTATGTATGTATCCATGTATGTATGTGTGAGTGTATGTATGTATGTGTGTATGTAGGTATGTGTGTATGTATATATGCATGTATGAATGTATGTATGTGTGTGTATGTATGTGTGTATGTATGTGTGTATGTATACATGTATGTGTATGTGTGTATGTATGTATGTATGTATGTATGTAATCAGTTTGTGCCAGTCATGAAGCCAAACATCCCTGAAAATTTCATCTGAAACCAATCAGCAGTTCTTGAGATATCTTGCCCATGGACAAACAAACACCACTGAAAACAATACCTCCACCTTCACTAAGGCAGAGGTAATAATAACAATGTATATATATATATATATATATATATAAACACAAGACTAAGGTGTCACGCAGTAAAATCAAACCCCAAACCATGTGTTTGCAAAGCAGACTTCTTAACCAAAGAGCTACACATGCATCTGTGATTGCCTGT
Organism: Octopus bimaculoides; assembly: GCF_046866305.1. Classification (NCBI taxonomy): domain Eukaryota; kingdom Metazoa; phylum Mollusca; class Cephalopoda; order Octopoda; family Octopodidae; genus Octopus; species Octopus bimaculoides. The sequence goes on from NC_142942.1 coordinate 51,888,797, forward strand.
GGCAGTGTGCAGGTTGGGAAATTTGGCTCCTAAAATAACATTTTGTGAAATTTCCATTTAGACCTGTACATTTTTTGGCACTATCTATATTAATACAGCATTAAACTTCAACCAAGTTTGGAGTGAATCAGTTTCACGCCAAAATTGGAAATAGAAGGCAGAAATTTCATCTAAGTTGATTGATATTAACATTAAATGAGCCAATTTTAGATAGCATATGCCATTAGCTGGCCCATTGCTTTATCTGTCACAAATTGGTGCTTATAATGTTAACGTATAATAAATTTAGCTGGCATTAGAAATTAACTAAGATGGCCTACAAACTAGCAGACATATTTAGTACTGTGGTGAGCATAATGACTTTAATTAATAGAGTTTTCTGGGCGTTGGGGTTAAATTTGACTGTTTTCATAATAGGAAAAACAAACAGAATGTCCCATCCAAACGTAAAAAGTATTTTAAAAAATCAAAAAAATGTCAACTAGATTACTCTGAGTAGCTGCTCTCAGCTACCACCATGGCCTCAAGACAGTTCCAGAATCTGGCAGATGCATTCCTCAAAGTGTCCCTGGGAAGATCAAAAGCAACAACAAAAACAAAAGCAGTATCAGCAGCAGCACCACCACTACCATCACCACCAGCAAAGCAGCATCACCCCCCCCCCCCCCCGTGCCAAACCACAAGCACTATTCCCACCACCACTACATCTCACACCTTTTCTTCAAAATTATGTGAACTCTCTTCGTCTGCACATTTTATATATTTGTTTTGGAATACCATTGTTTCAGGGATTGACAGAATCCAAACAGTGCTGCACGAAATGGCTTCTGATATTTGTACTTGCTTTTATCAAATCCTGTTGAGGTCAACTTTGCCTGATAAAAACAAAATGCCAGTCAAATATTGGGGTCAATGATATCGGCTAACATCCTTTCCTCCCCCATATTTCAGTTCTTTTACCCATGTCAGAAGCATTTATTACCTCCATCTTGGAGAAAGCAGAGGTCTTGTTTTCAGTCGTGTTTGTTTGTCTGTGGACAAAATATCTCAAGAACCACTGGATGGATTCCACTGAAACTTTCAGGGATGTTTGGCCTCATGACTGGCACAAACTGATTAGATTTTGAGATCGATCTGGTACTGGATTCTGGATTATTTTTCCTGTTTTTTTACTTAATTTATGAGAGCGGTCAGGTTCATTTTTAGTATTCTCGTTTTTGAGAGCAGTTGAGCTTATTTCAGATATTCTCATTTTAAAAATCATCTCCGGCTAATCGTCGAGATGTTGGTGTTGCCTTGGCAGAGGTTTGCACTCTCTGAGTGCTCTTTTTATATTTGTTATATAAATGATATTTATTATTTCATTTTTAAGATTGTGAGCTGGTGTTGTTACCACATTGGACAAAATGCTCTGAGGTATTTCATCTATTCTTTTATTTGTTTCAGTCACTTGACTGTGGCCTTGCTGGAGCTCGACTGAGGAAAGAAAACTCTGAATGCCCTGTCCTTGTTTTCTTTGTATCGTCTATCTGGATGTTTTGTGTTCTTGTCCCGTCTTTGTATTTTTATATATAAAACATATAGCGGCATGTATATGTAGTATATTTATGTGTGTGTATGTGTATTATATATATATATATATATATATATATATATATATATATATATATACCTACATACACATACATACATACAGATAGACAGACAGACAGACAAACATATATACATATGTGTAATAATGAGAGCAGGAATGGAAAATAAAAGAGTAAAACAAGGGAGAACAAAGAAAGAGAAAAGGAGTGTCAGAAAGAGAGAAATACTAGAGGGAGAGAGAGAGAGAGAGAGAGAGAGAGAGAAGAGAGAAAGAGAGAGTGCAGTAAGAACAATATATGAAAAGCATGACTAAATGGCTATCAATTAGCTTCAGTTAATTCTTTTGTCCTAGTTTTTTACCATTATTTGAAACTAGTCTACCAAATTCTGGTGTGACGTCAAATTATATACAACAGGTCCAGGAGAAATTATTCCAAATGTGTCATTTCGTTTTCCTGCCTTGATCTTTGTTTTGATTTGTTTCTGTGTGTTTGTAAAGTAACTTTTATGTTTCTGCTGTGAAACTAGAGGAGGAAATGAAAAGAAGAAATATAGAAAGGGGGGGAAATTTAGTTAAATAGTTGGTAGTGGTGGTGGCAGTGGTGGTGGTGGTGATGATGATGGTGATGGGGGTATTGCTGGTGAGAGCGATGGTGGTGTGGTAGGACATTGAATCAAAGTTGGTAGGTACCAAGTGTTCAAATTCACTGCAAGTATATATGTGCTTATAGAGGGGCCACACCAGGCTCCATTTGTCTGTTTTGGCATGGTTTCTATGGCTGGATGCCCTTCCTAATGCCAACCCCTTTACAGAGTGTACTGGATGTATTGGATGCTTTTTACGTGGGTTTGGCACTGATATCACATCTGCTGTGGTGGATGGGTCTTCTTGAGTACAGCAAGGCACCACACACACACACAGTTTAAATTCTCTGGCTCATTTGTTCTTGTCAAATGGTCTAACTCATGCCAGCATAGAAAGGAGTATGTTAAAATGATGATGATGATGATGATGAGGAGGAGGAGGAGGAGTATTTAACTTCATTAGTGGAATAGCCATGAAATTTAATTTCACAGGAAAAGGGTGAACAAGGACAAAATCATATTACTAAATTCTTAATTATTTTCAAAATTAATTAAATCAAAAAGAGTGTATTTCAACAGAAATGTGTAGCAAAAGGGTTAAATGTCTCTCTCACCAAATTTCAAATGTTTGACACCAGACGATATAGTTATAGTTGTTGTTGTTGTTTAAACTCAAGGCAGCCTTCTTTCAAATAAATCTATAATCAATAAGCATTCCAGCTGTGACCATCTTGTCTTTTTTTGCAGACAAAATATATACAGGATTACATTATCCAATATATTATATTATATCTTATTTATTTATTTATTTTTTATTATTATTATTATTATTATCATTAATAATAATAATAATAATAAGAAGAAGAAGAAGAAGAAGGCGGTGAGCAGGTAGAATCATTAGCACGCCGGGCAAAATGCTTAACAGTATTTTGTCTGTCGCTATGTTCTGAGTTCAAATTCTGCTGAGGTTGACTTTGCCTTTCATCCTTTCAGGGTCGATAAATTAAGTACCAGTCAAGTACTGAGGTCAATGTAATTGACTTTCCCCCTCCCCCAAAATTTCAGGTCTTGTGTCTCCACCAGAAAGGATTATTGTTATTATTATTATTATTATTATTATTATTATTATTTATATATATTCTGTAAGATAGTATGGCATGATTTGAGGGTGATGAATTTCCTTGAGATATTTGTTTAGCATTTATCTACTGGCAGTCCTTTGTCATGCTTGTTGTTAGTTTGGTGTTTGTTTGTTTACATCCCTGTAGCTTAGTGATTCAGCAAAAGAAACTGATAGAACAAGTATGACACTTAAAAAGTAAGTACTGGTATCAATCTGTTTGACTAAACCTAGTACCCAAGCATGGCCAGTCTAATGACTGCAGCAAGTAGAAGATAAAAGATGAAAATGTTTTTAATACAGGAAGTATTTTTTAAAAATGCTAAATAGATTATTACATTAACATAACAGTTCGACTATAACTAGTTGCCGTTACTTTGCCTTGCCAGAAGCTATGAATTTGATTCAGTTAAGTAGTTTAACAATAACTTTTACAGTTATACTAATTGATTATGATAGTCAGGGAATGTCCTGCAATGCAAGTACATTTCTGGTGGGTGTAAGCCACGTCCTGGTTTTAATTATTGATTGATTTAGATTATTGATTGAGTTCAATGAAACAGTTTTTGCATTAAGAAATGCAGCTGACATACTTGGAAACAGTCTTTTTGTATATTAGAATCATGTTTTCGAATTGATTTTTTTCTAGATTTGGCAGAATCGTTAGAGTATCAGACAAAATACTTCATGATATTAGTTATGCCCCACTCCCCCCTTTTTTTTTTTTTAGTTCTGAGTTCAAATTCTGCCAACGTCAACCTTATCTTTCTTTCTGATTTGTATAGGAATCCCAGAATGAATAAGTTAAATTCACTTAAAAATATTGTATACACAGACATTGTTGATTATCCTCTCAAAATTTCCTGTGTGGTGGTTTGCCGCATGTAGTGTTGTATATAAAAATGGCTGGCTCTCTGCTGGTTTCAACAAGTTTTCCAGTTGATGCAGTCAACCAAAGAGCCTGCTCGTGAAAATTAATGTGTAAATGGCTGAGCACTCCACAGACATGTGTACCCCTAATGTAGGTTTCAGGAAGATTCAGAGTCACACAGAGTGTGGCAAGGCCAGCCCTTTGAGTGACAGGTACAACTCATTTTTGTCAACAGAGTGGACTGGAGCAACAAGAAACAAAGTCTCTTGCTCAAGGACACAATGTGCCATTGAGGATTGAACTCATGACTTTATGATCGTAAACCAAATACCCTAGCCAGTCAACTACGTGCCTTCTATATATCATGGCCTCAAAAGAATATAGAAGTCAAAACCAATAAAAACTGTATATATATATATACATACAGGTACAGGCATGGCTGTATGGTCAAGAAGTTTACTGTGGTTGAGGGTCAGTTCCTATTGTGTGGACACTTCTGGTTGGTGTCTTCTATGATAGTTAAGAATTGACCAATGCCCTGAGTGAAATTTAAATAGAAACTGGAAAAATCAGTCTCTCTCTCTCTCACACACACACACCCATGTATATGTATATATGTGCACGTGTCTGCGTGAGTATGTATCTGTGTCATGTTGACATAAACGTGTTGGTTGTAAACGAAAGTCACAGTTCATGCTGAGTGTCATTGCAAAAATATATTTGGGCCGTTCATTGTTTGATAGACTACGGGAAACATTACCTTGTTTGGAAACAGGTGAGTGTTGGTGACAGGAAGAACAACCAGCTGTAGAAAAATCTTTCTACAAACTTTCATCTAGGCATGGAAAAGTGGATATTAAAAAATGATGATGATGACATAAGTTTGTCTTCTTATAACATGTTCACAAGCCTATCTATCTCTTTCTGTTTCTCTCTCTCTCTTTCTATATATCAATATATATGTATATATATATATACTGTAAATTCAAGAATAGGGGTGGAACTAAGGCGAATATAAAGCTCTTCACCCCACCTGGATTAAGAGTATATACACATCATTCTTCTCTGCATTTACTAGTCTTATCTGAGATGAGAATAATGACATCTGGTCATATCGTAAGAAGACAAATAAATGGCAGGTTTCCTTTCTCTGTTTATAACATTGATTGAAACTTTTCTCGCTCCCTTACGTATTCGTGTGTGTGTGCACATGTGCTCTTGCAGTTTCTGACTACATTTCACTCACATGACATTCATCAACATGAGTTTATGATAAAAGAGACTTGGCCAAGATGCTGCACTCTGTAATTCAACCCAGAACTAGGTAGCTGCAAAGCAAATTTCTTGACCACATAGGCATAACTATCTGTTGTTTAATCAGTCATTACAATCTGTAACTGGAACATATTCAACATGTCGATTTGCTTAACTAAAGGTGGTTGCACCAGCATGGCCGCAGTCTGACTGAAACAAGTAAAAGAGTAACATAAACAGTTTATTTAGACACAAGGCCAACAATTTTGAAGGAATGGGGGTTAGTAAATTATATCCACCCCAGTGCTAGACTGGTACTTTATTTTATAGACCCCAAAAGAATGAACGGTAAAGTTGCCTAAGGTAGAATTTGAACTTAGAATATAAAGAACCAACACAAATACCGTTTTTTATTTAGGCAGATGTGGAGACACGTAGTTTAGTGCATAGGGTATTGAACACATGATTGTAAGATTGTTTTGATTCCTTGACCAGGTGATGTGTTGTGTTCTTGAGCAAAACACTTCATTTCACATTGCTCCAGTCCACTCAGCTGGCAAAAATGAGTAATTCTGCGATAGACCAGATTCTCATCAAAAGGGGAATATCTACATCAGAGAAATCAGGAAACCGGCCCAATGCTTCTTATGGAGTCATGTGGATTAACTATTTAGGCAGAAAGCCAAGAAGATGAGGGTTAGTCAAATTCAACCAGCCTAGTACAAGACTGGTGCTTTATTCTGATCCCAGAAAGATGACAGGTACAGTTGACCTTGGCAGTTATAAACGTTTTAAATGAATATTTAATATGAATTTGATTTGTGACCTCCTGTAAACATTAAAATAAATAAAAAAAAATTAACAATGATTAATACATCTTGAACATATAAAATGATTGTTAGACTTTCTCCTAAATCATATAAAGAAAAAAAAACATCACTCAAGGGACCAAAGGCAAGGTGGTGCTGTAGCATGGCCACAGTCCAATGATTGAAACAAAAGAGTAAACAACAGAAAGTTTTACTTTTAGTTCTTTTTTATTATGAAAATTCAGTTGATCATGAAGATGATAATTATCTGCTTTCACAATCACAATTTTAAAACTATGAGAAGAGGAAGTAAAAAGACTGAAAGAAGGTAAAAAAAAAAAAAAAAAAAAAAAAATGTAGAGTTAAAATGAAAAAAAAAAAAAAGAGGAAGAAAAGAAAACAATTTCATAGTCTATATGTTCTAAGATTCATGCATCATGTTTGGTGTTTTAATACCATAAACTGTTTAAATAGGCACTGAAGTCTTGAAGAACTAAAACCTCAGATTTTCCCATTAAACCAGTCATTATGAACAATAGCATCATTGGGATAAAAAAATGGTTGAACAAGGAAGGGAGGTGAAAAAAAAAAAAAAAAAAGGACTGTTTAATTAGTACATTTAGCTCCAGAAATAGCATCTCATTAAAAAAAAAAAAATTAAACACTGACATTTCACACTCGTTTTGTCAGATATTCCGTGATCTGAACTTGAAGGATTAAAGAATACGTATGGGATTCCAAGAAAAATTTGTGAAATCCAAAGACAAAAGATATTTTTGAATGTATCATTTTTCTTTTGATTATCACCTCTCTTTAGAGAAAATTCTAAGACTTATTTTTGCTTGTTTTTTTTTTTTTTCAGTCAAAGAATCAAAGAACGGGGAAAGAGAGGTCATTGAAAACTTCAAGTCACTACGACTTCACTAGATCCTGATGGAGATACACTGGAAGAGGAGAATTAAGCAAACAGAAAGCACTCTTTCCAATTGGATTTGATAACTAACGAATGATTGCTTACATGGTTTGCAAGTTAATGAGATCTAGAAATGAAGGAACTTAAGTAGGGAAGGCATCAGGTGGGTAATGCTGTTTAGAAATGTAAACTAAATCTATAAAGCTTCATTCATTCCGAAATTTGTGTCGTTCACAATCTGAATGAAAAAAAACAAAAAAACCCCCAGCAAAGATAGTACTTTGCTATATACTAAAAAAAAAAAGATATCCATGATTTAAACTTAAGAACCAACAACATGAGAACCATATCCTTTTAAGAATCACACATAATGCAAACAAGGAATTATTTTAAGGAGGGAGGGAGGGGGGAGTGAATAAAAAAAAAAATTCTCTGAAATGGTAAAATTTTAATACTTTTAAATCTATTTCTCATATCTCTTAGATAATAATATAAGCTGATGTATAGCATTACATTTAACAAACTAGAAAAACAAATATGAAAAAAAAAAAGGCTTTCAATTTTAGGATGATGTAAGGATGATTTTGAAAGACAGTTCTAACTAAAAAAAGAGAAAAAGTATCTTTAAAGATATTTTTGACAAACTGCATTTCCAATTTGTCTTTTTATAGGAATACTCTGCAATTATTTACTGAGTTGTTAAAAATTCTATTTGGATGTAAATGATGACAATATATCCCTGAGGAAAATTTTATAAAAGAAAATTCCAAAGTAAAATTTAATAAGATTTTAATAAAACCTGTAAGTCATTGAATTAAATTATAAACAAAAACAAGAAAAAGGTTTAAGTTTTTTTACTGATAAACAAAAAAAGAAAAAAAAAAAAAAAGGTTTCCTTTCTGAACACAAAATTTATAAATGTTATTTAACATGATCCATTTATATTTGCATAGTAGGCATTTTACATTAGATACAAATGGTTAGCTAGTTAACTTAAATGTGGGAGTGTGTATGTGTGTGTTCATTTATTCAGTGCACCAGAAAGTCTTGAAAAGTAAACCAGCTTGCTGCAGAAGTTGACACAGAAATAGATGAGTCACGCTTCGGTAGCTACAGATGCATTACAAACCAGCAAGATGAAAGACGCTGGGAAGAAATGACCCTTCACAGTTTTATTACAGAATAACATTGTAAATCATTGATAAGGCATCAGAAATGGTACTAAGCATTTCTAAGAGGTGGCCACAGTGGTTATCACAGAAGATGGAACCATTTAAGGGTCTGTACAAAATGGTCTGTTATATTCTAAGGATGCCTACTCATCAGCTTTGGAATGGAGATAAAATATATTTCCAATTTAGCTATAAACATGAAATGCCAAGACATTTTCCAAGAGTGGTTAAGTTTATTACAGGGCATGATAGTAAGGCTTTGGTCTGAGAGGATAGAGATTTTTAACTGTATAAACAGTTGAAAGTTTAACTCCATTTAAGTGAAAGTTAATGGGAAGTTCAGTTGAAGCCACTTCTCTACAGCCAATATAGTTTCATTGATGCCTTCGTATTACTGGAAAGATTACATTTCATATACTACAGTATGATCTCAAGCTCAAATTCATGGCCTCCACATCGGATCATTGGTTGGTGGAGAGAACATGCTGAGGCCTTCGTCCTGCAGTGGATTGAACATTAGCAATCCAATCCAATCTAATACTACATTAAGCCTGTTAAATTACAAGGAAGAAACAAACAAAAAGAATAATATATATATTTTTTCCCCCTCTTATGTAAATAGATTTAGAATAAATAAAGGAATCATTGGATTAAACAAAATTCTTTGACTACTGTAGAGAAAGGCCTAACTATATAGCTAAATTTAAAATGTTAAAATAGATAAGTCTTCCTAGTCCTATTTCAATATGTAATATAACGCAGTAGTGCTGATTACAAATATGAAAATAATAAAACCAAAACCTGGTATGATCAAGTAAGTAACAAAAGAATTAGAAAAGTTCTAAGAAGAATTAGAGAGGAGCATAAAGGGATACAGAAGCAGTAGAAAAATTTCAGCTAATTTTCTGAAAGATATTCCAAGATTTTATAAAAGATAGACAGATAGCAGATGAAAGAAGAATGGTAAAAATTCAAGAAATGATATCGAAGTTAAAATTTCAATAAATGTATTAAAATAAAAGATTTGGTAACTATAATGAAGCTAAAAATTACAAAAGAGTCAGTAACAAGATGTCTGTTCTGCTGTCATTGCCAAGTTCAGTTTTGAAAGTTCCAGCTGAACCAAATATTTTTTTTTTTTTATTATTTCAGAAGTCATTGAAGACAAAAAAAAAAAAAAAAAAGAGAGAGAGAGAAAGAGAGAGAGAGAGAGAGAGAAAGAGAGAGAGAGAGAGAGAGAGAAGAGAGAGAGAGAGAGAGAGAGAGAGAGAGAGAGAGAGAGAGAGAGAGAGAGAGAGAGAGAGAGAGAGGCATGTGTTTAACTTTCTATTTGAGTGGTGGAAACAGCAATAGACAGAAATTCAAGTGAATTGACAAATTTACAAAATATGCTAATTTCAGTTCTCGCTATTAAATGTAACTAAATTTTGATAAAATGTTAATTACAAACCGAACAGTTTAATTTCATGTAACGGTATGTAATTAGAAATATAATAATAACAACAATGCAAGCTGATAATACAACAAAGCTGTATCAACTTGACTCCCTCACTGCCATGATTCTAGGAACTATTATCCTCAGGAAATAATTTTTTATTTTTTCAATGAAAATGAGCATTTTGAGACAGAGTGGGGGGGGGGGGAGGAGAAAAAGATAGAATATTCCAGTTATGTTGGATAAATAACATTCAAAACTGGATTCCATTTAGATGAATAAGTTTTAACTTCAGTTAAATGAAATGGCAATCAAATGTTGATGAAAATTGAGAGGTTTGTTAGTTTTTTCCTTCTTCCTCCCCACAATTTCAAAACATTATGTAATAAATAAAGGGATCAAGAAAAAAATTCAATAAAGCTTAATAAAAAAACCCAAAGAAAGCCACTCTTAACTTACATACTGAATGATGGGAAGATTTTGTTTTTCAGCATTATGAGAACTTAGCAATGGGGAGAGAGTATAAATTGTAATGATTACTTTGAAATTTACTGTTTATTGCAAACTATACTGAAACTTAAACTTCCAAATTTGTCAATAAATACAAGTTCTGCTACAAATACCAAACACTACTTTACTGAAAAGGAATAAATTGCACACGCTTCCACAAACAGACACATATTTCTATGTGTATATGCAACATTACAAAATGCAAATACTGTATAGGAGACAGCATTTACGACTAAGAAAAAAAAAATTCAATTGAAAAGAAAGAGTTTAGTTGGAATAAAGTATCTCATAGTAGCAGTGGGAAGAATTGTGCAACACTAGCACAGATAGAAGCAAACTTTGGGAGCAGAAAACAATGACCATGAAAGAGAGCTGAAGTACAATTGGCAGGAACATAGCTTGTAGCTTAAAGAATATTTCTTGTTTGTAAGTTGAACTGCTTGTAAAAACATTCTTGAAACTATAATTCAAACAACAGGCTGAAGGGGAATGGTAAAACTGAGAGAGTTCATATTTTTTCACCAATCAGTAGTTTCCAGTAAAAAAATTTATATATATTATACATATATAAATTTAATTAAATGTGTATATTATATATATTTATATATGTGTTACACAAACATATGTATTATATGTATTTACATTATTTAAATACATATTATACACAAATATATATTATACATATAATTCATGTAAATGTATTATATAATTCATTTAAATATATACTATGCATATATATTCATACATATATATATATATACTTACACATAATTTATTTAAATATATACATATAATTCATTTAATATACATGCATATACATATAATTAATATTATACATATAATTTATTTAAATATATATTATATACACGTATATATATATATGTTAATCATTTAAATCACATACATTACTCTGACCAAATGTAATCTCAAGTTTGTGAATGATATATAAAACTTTTTCATATAAATTTAAAGCCTTGCTTATGCTGAATCCCAAAATTTGAAAAGGTCACTGAAATATAATAGAAACACATTTGTTAGCGCTATATATATATATTTTTCATATGAAGATACCTTTCCAAAAATAAGCTCACCAGAAGATATCTGAACTGGGTGTTGTCATAGTAATGATATGTTACATGAAATAATAAACATTTGTTTGGTTTGTATTGTTTCTTGCCCCAGATCAGATCAAACTAATATAGTGCCTTGTTAGTCCAAGAAACACACAAGCATGGAGTACATTCCTCAAAATTATTATCCTTGCTGGAATAAATTTAAGCAGTACTCATATTATTTTTGCTAAATTATAGTTTGAAAAATGCAAATGGCACAAAAAAGAAAGAAAAAAAAAATCTGTTGCTGCCAAAATTATCTGCTCAAACTCTCCCTCAAGTATTTTGGAGCTCTCTTTCCAACCAAATTAGTTCAATGGAAAAGATTAAAAACCTTAACTTTTTTTTTACTGCAGAAGAAAAAGAAAAAGATTAAAGGGAATTTTAATGTTTAAAAATAAGTTAGTAATTGGAAAATAACCCCCCAAAAAACGAAACAAACAAACAAGGAACAACTAAATATATTAAATGTTTTCCCCCTTTATTTAACAAAATTTTATATATTTTTTGATAGTATGTGTAGCGCTACTAATTTATACATCAGAAATTATGAAGATATCAATAAAGCTAAGAAAGCCTTGAAAATGTGAATATATTTTGGCTGTAGTGAGTCAAAGTAAACAAAAGTTTTCATGTAAAACTTTCTATACAGTAAAAAAAAAACAAAACAAAAGCAAAAAAAAAAAAAAAAGGTTTCATTTCAGAAGAGCTTTAGAAGACTTCAATTGATTTAAAGAGGTCCAGAAAAAAAAAAAAAAAAAAAGGACTTGATTTACAATGAATGGCAGAAGTTAGACAAATTTTTTTTTATATAATTGGTAATTTCAATCTCAAATGAAGGTATAGAGAAAAAGATTTTATAAAACATATCAAAAAGAAAAACAAACGAAAAATAAAAAATAAAACAAAACAACTATTTCTGAATAAATAAACCCATGAATCTCAACTAAAATAATGATTATTTTGCAGGAGAAAAAAAAAAAAAAATTCATCTAAATATGAAATGCGACCATGACGATGGTTCCTTCTTTTCTTTTAGAGTAAGGTATTTTTATATTTCATCAATTGTTAGTACTAATACCAAAGAAGAGCTGATAGACATAGATACATATACTCACACATGTGTATACAGATGTGCTCATATATATATATATATATATATTTATTTATTAATTATGTAATGCATACACTGGGCACACAAACAAACATATACACTTTTTCATTCTTGCTTTTTTCCCCTTCCCACTAAATTGGCGTTTATGAAATGTTTGTTTTTGTTTGTGTAAACAATGACAAAAGGAGAGAAGGAAAAAAAAAATAATTATGGATAATTTGAAGATGCTGATCAGTTAGAAATTGAAAAACAAATGCCACAATCAAATATGGAGGAAAAAATGGAAACAAAACATCTTGTTTATCATGAAAACTAAATATACATACATACACACACACATGAATATACATACATATCAGACATACATGTGCACTAAAAGAACATGTACACCCATTACGTGTGAGAAAGTATATCCATGCATACATCCACATATATACACACATATTAACACACTTGCATATTCACAAAATCCCTGTAACTGTCTTGCCTCAAAACGAAGATGCCATGTCACTTCGTGAGCAAGTTGCTTTAAATTATACGAAGAAAAACTGAAATCTCAAAAAAAAAAACACTCATACACACAGACTGAATATTGGTACAGTGAAAATTTGTAGAAAATTCCAAAGATTATCCATTTGAGTTTCTTGGAATCAACAAAAACACAATTACATAAGTGCATATGACAAACATACACACTGTGACATACACTAGTTACATGACTACAAATATTTCCACACACACACACACACACACACACACACACACACACACACATATATATATATATATATATATATATATATATATATATATATATATATGCACACTCTCGCGTAATCACAAACCTCTGGTCTGATTGATTAAAAAAAACCCTGTCATTTTGTTCACGAATGGTTTGAATTCAGTAAAGAATTTCACTCTCAAAAAAATACGTTTATACACACATGCATGCATGCATGCATGCACCTCACCTGAAGTTATGGAATAGAAAACCTCTACAGTGAAACTAATGCAGAACTTTCAGCCTTACGTATCCTGAATATAGATTCTTCTTTGTACCTATTATCGAAGGTGCATGGAGATATGCAACAACAGATTGGCATTTCCAAGAAAGAACAAAGCATACTGACTTGTGTTCGCCAACTCCGATTGAATAATGGTACGGTGAAGATTTTTGTAAAAAAAATCCAAAATATTCTCTATTTGAGGTTCCCGGAATGAACATATGCACACAATCATGAGAGCACCACACACACACACACACACACACACACACACAGATTAATCACACACACATTTCATGAGTAGAAGTATATCCATGCATACACATATACATACACACACTAACTCTCTCTCTCTCTCTCTCTCTCTCATGTGCACAAATCCCTGGGACTCTTGACTAAAGAAATGAAAAAGAAAAGCCCTTGTCACTTCGTTAGTGACCAGCCTGAATTCTGCAAAGAACTTAAATCCTGAAGAAAAATCATACATACATAATCACACACACAAATATATATCTGTGTGTGTGTGTGTATAAATATATACATATATTTATACACACACATCACACACAAATATATATGTATGCATATGTGTGTGCATGTATGTGTGTATGTATATATATATATATATATATATATATATATATATATGTGTGCTATATATATATATATATATATATATATCAACAAAAGAAAAAGTTCCCTTCATATAATTTCATATAACAATTTTTTAGTATACTGAAAGAAGAAAGCATACAGCACTCATACATAACATTTATTCTCAGTGTGTATAAAAGTTTCACAACTCAAGTTGTAAGATTTAGGTGAGTAAGTATTTTTTTTCTTTTTTTTTCTGTTTGTCATTCTGCATTTAGTGATATTTAGTAATCAGGCAGTTTGTCAAAGGACGAACTGTCTGATAACAAAAGGAAAAAAAAAAAAAAAAGAATTTAGATTAGCATTGATTTTTTAATAGACAGCACTAATATAGATAATCTAGCTCTGTATGAATGAACTGTTTCAGTCTCTCGAGATACTGTCCATAAAGTTCAACATCGTTATGGCCTGCACCTTCTACCCACAAGGGTTCCACTGCTCTCGGACAGCGTTCATATATAGCAAGGCCATGTGAGAAATCAATCACCTCATCATCGGTGCCATGGATGACTAAAACTGGAGATGAGATCTTTGGAACTTTGTCGATGCTGGAAAGAAAAAAAGAAAAGAAAAGAAAAAGAGGATTAAAACAATGGAATACTTTGAAAATTAGAGAACATTTCAATACATAAAAACAAATATATACAGTGGTACATTTTAAGATAAATATCATCACCATCATTATTTAAAGTTCGTCATCCATGCTGGCCATGAGTTGAAAATGGTTAGACAGGATCCAATAAGCCAGAAGACTTGTTGGATCCTGATATAGGAGCTACACACACACATATTTTACAACATTTTAAAATATGTTAATAAAAGTTTTCTCCAGTTTTTTAAATAACCAAATATTTGTAGAGTAGGTGAGGTGTATGTGAACATAATTTTAGCTGACTTGTGTCATGTTTTAACTTTCCTCTTTCAAATATATTGACAGCATCAACATGGCAAATTGCAATCTGTCACAAGAAATGAAAAGCACACTGTACCTGTGGCTCTAGTTACCCAGCCACAGTGATTTGGAGATCACCAGTTTCAATGTGCCTACATGAGTTCTGTGACCCAGAGAAAGAAACAGTCTCAATGGTGAGGTGTTGTTAGAACTGAGTTTGTCAAGTAGGTTCAGGATATCAGCAATAACAACTCCAGTGGGATCATGATGACCATCACTGAGCAGATCAAAGTGACAGAGTCAACAATCAAAAGAAGGGCCAGTTCAGGTCCAGCAAAACCTAGCTGGGGCAACCAGTAAGTCTGGTCAAAGTACTTGTTGAAGAAGTTGAAGCCCTTTGAGAAACCTGCAATGATCTTCTATGAGAAGAACTTTGACAAGACCAGAAGGTAGACAGGAGTGACAGGGACAAGTAGCTCTTTGCAGACCCCCAAGGAGTTGCTCACAACAAAGCACACTGGGTTCCTATTGTCTCTGAAGGAAAGTCTGTTATCATACACTTGCTATACAACAACACAACTAAAACCCATACAATCACTACAAGTGCAAACCCTCTTCACAACATCCGATGATCTGCCATGGTCGTTTCTTCATTTGGACTGACGTCGCTAACCACTTAACAAAAGATCAGAAAAGACTTCAGCTCTGACAAATTACTAACTTTCTAGAAGCTCAAATGTAACACAATAATTTACAGTAAAAGAGCCTCTAAACGGTAACCCAATCTGCTAAAAATAACACCGCAAATCTCTCTCAAATCAGACTGTCTTAAAAAATGCATATTACATGGTTCCACTTTGTCTGAAATAGAATATGGGATGATCACAGCTGGAATGGCTTTCATCAGATATTTGTTTAGTTAAAATTGACCTGAGGTTAACATCTATGCAATGGTGGAATTGGCACACACAAATACCCAGGGTCCTATAAAGACAGACAGTGTCCAAAGGTCAAGAGTGCTGACCTTTCTCCCCTATCTAATAAATAAATAAATAAAGATACTATATATTCCATATAAGGTCATAGATTGAGGAAGACAAATGACAGTTACAATAACATTCTGGTGAAATAATAAAATCATATTTATACAAGAACCCCTCACCCACCATAATAAGAATTGAAGCTGATTAAAATGGCCAGAGAGTCTTAAGACAGCAAAAACTAATTACCAACACATCCCCTGCTTAGTTTCATGTTTAGCTTGATACAACAATAACATGGTGATGAAAAACTAGTTGCTGGTTAGTGACCTTTGAGTCATAACTTTTTTTTTATTAATTTACAAGCCGTCTAATGAAAACTACAGTTAAATTTTCATAAAATACAGGAAATATCCCAAACCATTTTTTAGATAAGGTAATCAGAGGAAGAAGGGAGGCAATGCTCATGGCCCTTTCAAGTTTTCCAGGACTGAGGAGATTAATTTTCATCTTGTACAACTGACCCCAGAATGCTCAGACCCACCTGGAGATCAGACCCTGTCAACAAATACAGAAGTCAGGATCTTTAACACAAATGTGAAAATGGTTCTGCTATATGCATGTGAAACATGATAAATCACAAAGTTCTCTAACAATAAACTCCAACATTTGTAAACAAATGTGTCTGGAACAACCTTTGGGTGAGATGGCAAGATAGACTCACAAAGTCTTGTGGGAGCATTAGAACTAGCAACCTATCAAAAGCCAGATCAAGAGGAGAAAATGGGGTTGGCTGGGACACACCTTATGGAAACCGGTTTCCAACATTAAAACTACCAATAGACAACCCCAAAGAAGAAAGAAGTATAGTAGACCAGGCAACTACACCTGGGACAGCTGCAATCCATTGCCAAAACTCGAAGTAGAACGAGGTCTCTTAATGTTGCCCAATGCTCCACATGGAGTTATGGATGCTAAATAATGATGATGATAAGAGAATGCAATTGATTCCTTTCTTAGGGTTCAACAACCATAGCTAGACAGGAAGATTTGGCGTGAGAAATGCTGCTAGAGTGATGTAATCCTGGTGCATGGGAGGACTGTTGACTGAACTCAATTTAAGCAGGATCATTTACCATAGATAATTGTATGGCTTTTGGGAGGATATATGCTAGAGTTTACAATTTAAAAAAAATCTATTCATGGTGTTAAATAATTGACAAATATGCCTCCGACAATATAACAATTAGTTTATCTCAGATTTTAACTGTGGGCTGATATGGACTCAGTTCATCAAATTAATAAAAGAATCACAAGAAAAAAAAAAAGGAAGGAAAAGAAACCAAAGTTATTTCTCATTAAGCTTTTTCTAGAATGTAGTTAAAACAGTGTAATTAGGACACCATTTGAAATCCCACCACTTTACGTCTATATATATATTAAGTTTATGTTGTACAATATAGAACAACT
Source organism: Octopus bimaculoides (assembly GCF_046866305.1). NCBI lineage: Eukaryota > Metazoa > Mollusca > Cephalopoda > Octopoda > Octopodidae > Octopus > Octopus bimaculoides. The sequence goes on from NC_142942.1 coordinate 51,906,285, forward strand.
CAAAATGTTATGTCTTAATGTTATTGCTGACCATACCATACTGGTCACTTGTGCTCTTGGAATACTAAGAATGGAAGAAAAAATGCTATTTACTAATTAATAGTTCATAACTCAATTGTGAATAAGAAAACTTAAATCTAGCTTGGTTTTCTTGCTAAAGAAGTATAACTGAAATGCAAATATAGAATGCAGTGTTTTTGGATCCTGCAAAGTGTAAGTGGGCACCCAAAAGTAAAATATTTGGAGTCTCAGTTTACTTTTTGCTATGCTCTCAAAATGAAACAGGAAGCTGCATGTGATGTGGTAGTGAGAGTCACTCCTATATTGAATAGTTTTTACAAATTTTATCATTGAATGTTAAATATTACGTGTAGCTGTCTCAAGGCTGTTGTTAATTAGACTGGTTATCAACTCAGCTCTTGAGTTGTACAAGAGGAAACAATTCAAAGACTATAAAAGTGAAAAAATGCTGGAAAGGTAATGTCTTTTATGAAGGAGACAGAAGATTAGAGATGCATTATATTGGACATGATGCATATGAACACTGCGCCCTTAATTCAAGTAATGTCCTAAATACACTGTTTATCCACATAATGAAAGAAGAGCCATGCGAAATAGCCTTGTTTTCTTTTCATAGGTATGAGAGACATGTAAAGTAATATGCTTTTTGCTCTACGTTTATTACAGGATTACAATTTATGACTTAAGCAGTTCATAGTATTAAACTACTTGGTGAGCATGAGCCAAGCAGAAAACTGCTGCATGAGCTGCCAGAAATAGCAGCCAAACTTTTCACAAACCCTGTCTACCAACTTTAAAAAATGGTACATTGAATAATGTAGTCCAGACACACAGATACACTGTTTAAGAGAGACAGAGAGAAGCTTGAATGTTTTCATTGTAGGTTTGACTTGATCAAGGCTGAAAACAATAACTTAATTGGTACAAATTACAAACAACTGAATGATGTGAAAATACTCATGGAGATTAATATTACTTTTAATAATGTTACTTAACCTCCTCACTCCTCTTTACAATCCTTATCTCATAGTTTGATTTACTCAACTGTGTCACTGCCTGGTTGTAACCTTATCTCTATCTCAGAACTGGTCAGTGGATTGTGACCTTATCTCTACCTCAGAACTGGTCAGTGGATTGTGACCTTACCTCTACCACAGAACTGGTCAGTGGATTGTGACCTTATCTCTACCACAGAACTGGTCAGTGGATTGTAACCTTATCTCTACCTCAGAACTGGTCAGTAGATTGTAACCTTATCTCTACCTCAGAACTGGTCATTCTGTAAAAATGATTAATAGTTACTAGGTCACAGTTTCGGGAATGCAATGTTATTTAGTATTAGAAATTTAAGACCTTTGGTCAAGTAGTCCAATACCCCAAACACATAGCTATCACTTTCAAATTAAAGTTTCAAGTATCAGTTTTCAGGTAAGAGTTTTGAATTTGGTTCAGTTTTACTGCCACAGCTTTGCATTTGCTCAACGTATATTAGCCCTGTTCATTTTATTCTCACTGAAAATAAAGACCATGTATGCTTCAATGGTTTGCATTAAGTAGGTTATCTGTCTGCAAAAACTTGTTTCACATTTCAAGTGAATCTCCCCAAATCTGAAATTTTCTCAGAAATCAAATACAGAATACTAAAAATAGAACACATACTGTTCTTGAGTTTATGGTTTACTTTCTTCATGCTGATACGAATTAGTTAAGATACTTGAAGTGCTTCTTATGATCTACGGATCTGACTGATCTTAAATGCATGTTAAAATTCATATTGCATTAAAATAAGGCAGCATTAGTTACGTTTATAAAACAAGCAAGACTTTATACTTATCAAAAATTAATCTCGGTGACTATTCTTTAAATGTTTTTACTTATTTTGTCCCAGCCTAAATTAATCTTAGTGATAGAAATGAAAGAAGCTAATTTATATTGTGCTTCTCAGAGAAGAAACAGAAGCAAAATTAAAACTCGTTTTAATCAAGCCCAAATTTAAGTCATACTGATTACTTAAGAACAAAGCCTAACATTTGAAGAAAGGAAACAAATTTGTCATACTCATTCATTTCTCAAATGGCTTCACTTTGTTATGAATTTACTTATTTAAAATTTGCCATCCAGTTCTATCAATAATTATTAATAACATTCAGAGATTTGCTTTAATTATTGCTAAAAGGAGATAACAAATTATGAACATATCGAGTAATGATGCAGTTATTTCTAACAAATGTCTGCGATTAGTGTCAGTCTGAAATCATTAATGGAAAAATAGCACTAATGAATCACTAGAGATATATGATAGTACCAAATAAATTTGAACTTATATTTCCAGTCTACAGTATTTCCAGACTACTGTAGACAAGTAGTTGAGCTAAGTTACTGAAGAACTAAAAAGAAAAAAAAAAAAAAAACTTTATATGATATATATTTTAAAGAAAAAATTATTGAAAACAATTAAACAAAATTTGATTTAACGAGATCATGCCACAAAAATCAATGAGGTTTCTTAAACTGTCTACCTCTATACTACAGAAACGTAAATATAATTGCGGTGTTTCAATTTTTAGAAAGCCATAAATTCAATGATGTAAAATATGGTCATGTGTTATGTCTGGATGAGGACAGCTGAGTGAGGAAGTGCTATACCCTAACAGTGGAAGGAACCTGTGGAAGAGGTAAACCCAGGAAGACATGGGATGAGGTGGTGAAGTATGACCTTTGAACGTTGGGCCTCACAGGGGCAATGACAAGAGACCAAGACCTTTGGAGATATGCTCTGATTGAGAAGACCCAGCAAGTAAAGTGAGATCGCAGCCATGGCTGATGCCAGTGTTGCATGTCCAGCCTAAAAGTACCCTTGATGCATCGGGCGATATGATATGCTTGAGAAAACCTGTTGAGTCAAGTAAAACCAAAATTGTAGCTGTGGCCAGTGCTCCCTGACTGGCTCCCTTGCCAGTGGCATGTAAAAAGCACCATCTGAACATGGTCGATGTCAGTGTTGCCTGACTGGCTCCCATGCCAGTGGCATGTAAAAAGCACTATCCGAATGTCACCGATGCCAGGGCCGCCTGACTGGCTCCTGTGCCAGTGGCATGTAAAAAGCATGCACTAAACTCTTGGAGTGGTTGGCATTAGAAAGGGCATCCAGCTGTAGAAACATTGCCAGATCAGATTGGAACCTGGTGCAGCCAGTGGCTTTCCAGACCTCAGTCAAACCATCCAACCCATGCCAGCATGGAAAACGGATGTTAAATGATGATGATGAAAGACATGATTAACAGAAAGGTAAGTTTTTAAAATCATTTTGAAAACATGGCGAGGTGACAAAGCACATTTATGTGAAACCAGTTGACTCAATCATACAGAATATTTTATAAGATTATCAGAGAATGTGAATTTTTGTTTTCTTTTTAGAAAATAATAATTAAAAAATGAGTTTACTGAACTTTCTGATTTCAAAATGAAACTATCAGAGTGCAAAATAAAATCTTGGTGAAACTGAGATGAAAAACAAAGTCTCTAACTAAAAAATGGCTATCACAGGAGTTATTCTGAAGACTGTTGTTTGGTAGAAAGAAATATAGTAAACTTGTTATTTACATATTAGAGGCATGGATTGTCATGAAATCATGTGCTGAAACAGATGTTGTGTCTTGGGAAGGTCATTTTGCAAATAAAGCCACATGCACTGGCTCTATTCCATTGTTTACTTTAATTCAGCTAAAATCAGATAAACTAATTAACCAATGAACTGACTGCTTGATTAAAAAATTTGGCAATGAAAGGATTCTGACAAACAAACTGACTGATTGAGCAACTGGTTAATCAATTTGTTAACTGGTTAAATAGTTGACTAATAATGGGAAAAAGTGCATGTGCTTTATTGGCTAGGTGATTGTCCCACAATTGTAATACAATCCTGTTGAAAATGATTAAATAATATTTTGTTTTCTGATAAGACAGTTATAATGTGTTTGCTTAATGAAATCTGTTCTGAGTAGAGATAACTATGGCTTCTCCACATCGTAAGTAAAATCACAACTATATCATAAAAGTAATATCAACAGACTTAAGTCACAAAGAGAAGACCAAAGAGATCAACAAAATATCTTCTGTCCTTTTTTTTCTCTCCATCTTTCAACAGTAGCTGGCTCACAAATGTTAAATAGACAAATTTCCAGACTGACAGGCACAAACCTGGAAGCACACATGTATAATAGATTTATAATATATAAATATGCAGAATGTGCAGAAGGATTAAATATGAATAGAGAATGAGAAAGACAATTGATTTTCTTGTTCCCAGATACTCAAACACAAAATATAATCAGATTCATTGCCATAAGCAAAAACATTTAGAATAGGCAATAAAATCAAACAAGAAAACAATTTTGAATGGATTTCAGATACATATATATAATATAAATATGTCTGAAGAAATTATGTGAAATGGCAATGCTATATCTTGAAGACCTGCAATGCAGCTATATTCAGAATATCCCTTTTCAACAATATTTTTGCATCATGATATCCCATTGAAAGTCATGCACTAGCACCGCTTTTAGTGTCTTGACCTTGGTCAATGATAGCCAAAACAAGAACATGTATCAATGAAATCAAATATGAAAAATGGCAGGTGCAGACGTTGCTGGTTGTGTGGTAAGTAGTTTGCTTCACAACCACATGGTTTTGGTTTCAGTCCCACTATATGACACCTTGGGCTGACCAAAGCCTTATGGCTTGATTTGATGGCATCCAGTCATATATATATATATATATATATATATATATATATATATATATAATCATCATCATTGTTTAGTGTCTGTTTTCCATGCAGGCATGGGTTGGATGGTTTGAATGGGGACTGGCAAGTCAGTAGGCTGCACCAGGCTCCAGTCTAATCCGGCAAGGTTTCTACTGCAGGATGCACTTCCTAATGCCAACTACTCTGAGAGTGTAGTAGGTGCCTTTAATGTGCTACTGGCACAGGAGCCAGTCAAACAGTACTGGCATCGACCATGGTGCTTTTTATTTGCCATCGGCATAGGAGGCAGTCGGCAGGGACTGGTTTCGGACACGTTCAGATGGTGTTTTTTTATATGTGCCACCGGCACGGGGAGCCAGTCAAGCAGCACTGCATCAGCTACAACTACAATTTTCATTTTGATTTGATTGATTTTACTTGACTCAATAGGTCTTCTCAAGCGCAGTATATCACCCGACAATTCAAGGGTACTTTTAAATGGGCTGATTATGCACTTTACTTGCTGGGTCATTGGCTACAATTCAATTTGACTTGACTCAACAGGTCTCCTCAAGCACAGCATATTGCCTGATGATTCAAGGGTACTTTTAAATGGCCTGGTTATGCGACACTGGTATCAGCCATGGCTATGATCTCACTTTACTTGCCGTGTCTTCTCAATCACAGCATATCTCCAAAGGTCTTGGTCTCATGTCATTGCCTCTGTGAGGCCTAATGTTTGAAGGTCATGCTTCACCACCTCATTCCATGTCTTCCGGGTCTCCCTCTTCCACAGGTTCCATCCATGAACTATATATATATATGTCCACAGCTAGCCACCTACACTTTTCTCTGCAAAATAGGGGTAGTTTATCCTGTTCAGGCTATATTATTAGCATTATTCTGCGATTGAGAATTTAAAATCACTTCTTTAACTTTCTAAAAGACATCTCAACGCTTCTAAATGCAAACTTCGTTTGTTTATTTACGTTTGTCGTAATTTGAATTTAATATATATGTGTGTGTGTGTGTATATATACTCACACACACATGTATATATATATATATGCAAGGCTATATGGTTAAAAAGTTTGCTTCCCAAGCACATGGTCTTGGGTTCAGATCCACTGCATAGTACCTTGGGCAAGTGTCTTCTCTTATAGCTCCAGGTCACCAGATTAAAAATTCAGGTGACTAAAAAACAAAATTATTTCATCAGTTTACACTAAAAACCTTAATATCCATACATACAACAGAGAAAGGTGAATGCTCACAGAAATACACATTATCAGTCGTGAAACGCACAACTGAGAAAAGCCCCAACAATCTCCTCCAATATATACATCAAAACCGAAAGAAATTAATGGAATAACAATCAAAGATGCATATACAGACAAGTTAAAACTAATCTATTAGAACTATAGAGAATTCAATACAGAACCAGCAATATACCACTGAACAAACTTCAGATGACCGATGTAATTTACAAATATGTTGCAAAAATTGCAACATAATACAGGACAAAGCAGACATGGAAATGTTTTATTAGAATGCCAACTCAGAGTGGGTTATAGTTGACAACATAGCTATCTTAAATCAAATTCACCACTAAAAGATCAGTCATTGAAGCTAAAATAATAACAAAATTTAGACAAATATCACATCTTAGTAACAAAGGTAGCCAAGTCCTGATAGCAAGAAAGAAGAAAAACAACAAAAACACTACTATTAATGATAAATTTCAAATTTGTAGATATGTATAAGGTAATTAATTCACAACTGCCAAAATAACAATAAAAGATAACATATGCCACTCAGAACTACTTCTGAGGTCCAGAAATATTGAAGGAGTTGGGAACAGTTGCACTTTTAATAATATTTGTCTGTAAAAGCAATTGCCCATATCAATACATGTGTGCAAATAAATGATAACATTGTTGTCCAGCAGATGGGCGACATATTGAGTTTGCTATTGGGTTTATAGCACTTTTGAGGCACAATGACTATAAAGTTAAGATAGTGGACTAATGACCATAAGTTACAATTACAAAATCTTACAGCCATGGTGGTACTTCAGTCAAGGAAGAAGTGAATAGGAATACTGATTTAGTTCTTGGGTAATGTTCAAGCAATCAAAATATCACATGCACACACATTTAAAATTGTGTTGCATAAAAATGCACACTGGTTTTGGTAATGTGAAATGATTACAAGCATTCGGGTTATGCAAATTCCTTTAGATGGTAATCTCAAATAGTATGTTAAAGACATTTGGTAATCCTAGTTTCAAATCTAAATACATAAAGCTAAAAAACAGAAATCCTGATTTAATATATTTAGGAGAATCTAAAATTACCTACTCTCTGAGGGTTATAAATCCTGTCTGTGTTTATGTGCTATGCTGAAGACACTGAGTCCAGATAAAATGTTAACTTGGAATAACAATCAGCTTTGGCATGTCTATATTGTTAACATTGATAGCACCTCAACTATTCATGGGTTTATATATACACACAAACACACGTGCATATACATGTAGCAGCAAATTTGAAATGGAATGTGTAACCCGAGACAGATATTGACAAACTGGCATATGATGGTATGTGATACTTAAAATAATAATGGTTGCTACAAGTACCTTGAGCCATCTTTAGGCCAATAAAGGAACAAAAAAAAAAATTAATTAATGGGGTGAACAACTGAAAGCAAAACAGAGTAAAAGGAAGTTAGATATGGTGTTCATTATACAGTATTATGAAGATTTTACAGTTTTACAGAAAATGCTATAGAAGAGTGTTTGGAGATAGAAATAGGTAGCAAAGATCGGAGAGAAGTTATTTCTGTAAATATTGGGGAATACAATCCTTTTCTTTATAGGCACAAAATTGAAATTTTGAGGATAGGGGATAGTCATTTAAACATATCAGTTATATAATAAAAGCATTAATTTCCAAGTCCCAACATAACACTCAGATTGTTTTGCAGTAACTCCCATCACAAGTTTCCACAGAGGCCACCACTTAATCCGCAAGACAAACTTGAACAGTCTGGACATCAAACTAGAATGCAGTCTACACAGAGACTATATCCTAGGTAAATAACCATGGTCACAGAAGAACAATGTATAGCACTGACCCAAATAAGGTTCTGACCTATCCATTATATTGATTCAGGAGTTGATGTTGAACATTCAATGAACAAGTTCCATACTATGTCGCTTTGTAAACATATCTAAACCAAGGCAATTCAACAACTTCTCAACACTTACAACATTATCTTAAGAATGATCTCCAAACAATGATAAGGTATTTAGAAAAGCGAAGCTTATCTGTTCTATCTTACATCCTTTCCTTTTGCTAGTTTCTGTCCTTGCACTGACAATACAAGGGCACTGCTTGCAAGCGTGTAGTCGATTGTGGACCCCAGTGTTGATTTGTACTTATTTTATATCAATTCTGAAGGAGGAAAGTGAATTCAAATTCCAAGCTACAAAGAAAGCATTTTTAGTGATATAGAACTTTTAAAAATGAATTACAGAATCTTTAATGTATTCATTCCTAAATTTTCTAAGCATGAACTAACATCCCTGATTAGCTGAATGTAGTTTTCAGACATCGATAATCTCTAACTGTTTTTAGATACTAGACTGCAGCAACACAGGAGCACTGTCTTGTCTTCAAAGGCTTAGTAGACTGTTCAGGTCCCAGTATGGGTATACTGGTACTTACTGTATTGACCTCAGGCGAATCAAAGGCAAAGTGTGGAATCTTAACTCAGACTATAGAGGGATGCAACCAAATAACACAAGGTATTTTTTCTGATGCTCTACTGATTCTGCTATCCACCACCTTCATATATATATATATATATATATATATATATATATATATATAAACATACATTAGTTCCAGTAGTACTGGTTAAAATGGTCATATACATAATATTCTACCTGAAAAGAATATTGGTGAAACTTGGTAAATTTAAGTAATGCATTCATAAGATTGGGTTTATTTGTAATTTTATATATTTAATTTATCTTAAGCCTGCATTAGTTTTCAGTAACGTTACACCCACCACCACCATCATCATGCTAGCAATTCTTAGCGGTTATGTCCAGCTGCACTAATCAGATACCAAAGCTGTGTGATTTTGGACAACTACTAAATTATTTTCATCATGCATTTCTGAACAATGTATTGAACAGGTTTTCGTTTTTGTCCTCTGAAGACAATGGGGTTTTGAACTTTTGACCTTCTGACTCATGTATTTAATAAAATCACATACATTTTGAATAAAAAGAACTTCCACAAACTAAGGTGAAATGAGCAATTCTTAAAAACACGAATAGAAAATACTTCTGAAAGAGGTTGGCACGAATTGGGAAAGAATCAGTATTTCATTGCTGTCCTGTATTAAGCTTTAGGTTTTTTGAATAAATTTCTTGAAATACTTCAACATTCTCCCATTATCGCTATTTTAAAGAACACCAAGAAATGTGAAAAGATTTTCATGGATACTTTTCTAGAATATAATGGTGTGCGTAAATGCACTGAAACAAATTAGCCTATAAAGACCTGCAACTGTATAATGTATATCGGTGTATTCATACGGAATGCGAACTATATGCTGAGTAAGGAATGCGTTGCTGAATAGTAATGTAGTGAAATATGCGACAACTGGGATAGAATGAGTCAAGTAATGTCCTCTAGTTGTGCAATGTGTTTCTTGCCTTTTTTTAAACCAGAGATATCAGAGTAGCTAAGTGTCAATATGCATTATATATATATGTATATATATATATATATATATATATATATATATATATATATATATATATATATAGGGAGAGAGAGTACAACCATGTGAACTGATCAACAAAGGTACCAAGGGAAGAAGTGTATCTAACTGAGGGATACTGAGAAAGAAGTTATTCTTCTGTGCATACCCAGTCCCACACAAGGTGTGGGTGGGAGGCATCTATGTAACACTTTTGTAAACAATACAACTTGAGAGAGAAAAAAAAAAAAGAATACATTTTCCCAGTTGGTATCGAACACTATCACATGCTGACCAAGCAAGTCAGTAATCTAACACCTACCCTTCATTCAGGTACATTGCTATTTTTGGATTCAGATGAAGTATACAGTTGTCTACCTGTTTATAGAGAGTTTATTTTAATATGGGTAGCATAGACAGTCCATGTAAAATTTTCCCAGAAACTTAGCTAAAGTTGACAGCTAGAATTAGCTATATCAGAGTCTTTGCTTTTTAGGCTGGAATCTTCAACAATCTGAAATGGTTCTGAGTCAAAGGTCACATTTTTGAACCTACACTTCCTTTCATTATTGATCGACTTACTGAGGGGGAAAAACATTTATGTAGTTTTGAGAAGTTATAACAATACATCATCAAACTTGGCCAAAGTCTCACAGAATGTGTCGTGAAAAACAATATAAAATCCATTTGAACAGAGGGAGACAATAGAAGAGTTGAGAAAACATAAGTAGCCAGGTCAGAACTGAGAACACAAGATATTATTTACAGAAGAAATGACACGGTTGGGACATGTGGAGAACTAGGGCACAGCAAATATCTTTAAATCAAAATAGATATAAAACTAATGATTTGATCTACATTGAAATATATAAGGAACAAACAGAAAAGAGATGAACCCTCCAAGTTGCAGTGCAAGTAATTCAAAAAGAGCCAAAACAATGCTGAGATGATTAACAAATGCATGTTCGTTGGTGACCCTACCAGTGTTGGTGGTACAAAGAAAGCACCCAGTACACATTGTAAACTGGTTGGTGTTAGGAAAGGCATCCAACCATAGAAACTGGTCACACCAGCCATCTCGAGCCAGGATGTAAAGCAGATATTAAATGAGGACACTCAAGATTGCATACTTTAGATTCTTTTTATTCCAAGTGTTTGAGCCATATTCTTATGAACAACTACAAGATCTTTCTCATATATACATACACACATACTTATATAAACATACCATACACTTGTTCAAATACATAAGCTACAAGAAGCTATCTTAATAGCTTCCTATACTGTTCTTATTGAAAGAAACCAATCATTTTTGGAAGATAGCTGATTGAAATGTAATATAAATGGTCTGCTTCAGCTTCTGGACACAATGGTTCCAGTGTTCTCAATGTAAAATCCATTAAAGGAACTGGCTGATAGCAAATTGGTAGTCAGTGGTTGAATGATCAACACCTCAACAAGAAAAAGTGCAGGATTAGTTTTTATTGTCTTAGGAAGGTGAACATTGTTAATGTTAGTTTATTCTGTATGCGTGGGTGTATGAGGTGTTATAGATTAGGGTGTTTGTAAAACATAGTTAAGGTGAAATCTGAAAAGGTTGAGTATGGCATAATGAAGAAATGTACAGGGAATGAGCAAGTTTAATATGGTGGTGGCTGTCAAAGAGAAACAAAGAAAGAGAAGAAAGAAATAAAGAAGTGCATGTAATGATAGGTTTGAATGGAAGCTTTGAATGCAAGTTGTGAAAATGAACGTGTTTAAGTAGCAACAGAAAAGAACACAGCATGACAATAAGTACAAGACAAAGTTTACAGTAACCATGAAAAGCATATGGTTTTCTGATATAAGTAATCTAAGGTGCCAATAACTGATGGTGCACTAAATCAGATATGAGAACAACCTTCCAGTGTTGGGGTATATTTGTGCTTCGTTGAGAATCAACTGTGGCTCAGAACTAAAACCATCCTCGAAAATAAGTAGGGACATTTTTGTAAGGCAGGTGAACAATGAATGCGCATGTGGTATAGTTACATTTCAATTAGGGTGGCAGGGAATTAACACAGAAATTACAATAACTTACGGTTACAACAAAACTGACAGCGACTAACCAGTGTAGGGTTAATGATCAAACCACTCAGAGATATAGGGAAATTGCTGTCTACATGTTACACAGACTACACATATGTTTGATTCACTTTAAAAATCAGTTAATGTAGTTTGTCACACGTGTGATGTTGTGTCTGAACTTGATACATGGGGTAGGGGGTGGGTTGACGAGGAAGTTCAAGAAATGTTAAGCCAGAAATAAAATGAATTTTATCTGTTGAATTTGAGATTAAACAAGCTGAGATAAATTTGGTATTTCTTATGAAGGAGAAAAAAATTTTTTTAAATTGTCATGCTCTATGTATGCAATGAATACCAGTGATGCAAATGAGAGTAAAACAGCCTTAGTTAATGACTGCAGACAAAGTGGAGTTAGCGAGAAAGAAAACGTGAAATGAATATGGTACAAGTATGCTTGTATGAGTTTCTTTTATTCTAACATACATGTAACTGGAAAGAACTAATTCAACAGAATTTCAAGTTTTCTACACCAATACAGTTTTGGAAGACTTGGATTTGAACAACTTTTAAACCTGACAGATTTGCAGTTGGAAGCCTTTTCTATGAAGTGGAGATGGCAACTACTCTCAGTTGAGCAAACTGAGCAAACAGAATAGGTACCACATGATTTCGTTAAAATTCAAGGAACTTCTGAACAACTATCGAGCAACCTAATATTATAGTTACTAACTCCAGCATAGAAAGAAGAAAAAATAGGAGGATAAAGATTCTGACAGTTTAGTCTTTTTATTTAAGTTACATCACAGTGAAAGCAACAAATCAACCAGACCAAGTTTTTCGAGTAGACTGGGCTCTAAGTCTCTAACAATATAACCTCTCAGGGTTGATGATTATGCTACACCATGCTCCGACCTATATTTCCTTCCTGTGTGGTAAGCTCAACATACTACCCAGTTTAATAGCATCTCCTGATTCACAAGTGACTTTAGTAGAGTTCACTGTTTGAAGGATTTGAATTTAGTGGATATCACATTCTTGCAACAAGTCACCATCCACAGCATTTTCTTATGCATTGTATGAATACAAGTTGAAAAGGTTTTCCAGCAGACGTCACTACCAGATATTACAAAAGCCTTGAGCTGTAGGTAAAGCCTTGGGAGGTTGCCCAACTGACTGGAACATGATCTCCTATCTTGTTCCCTCTGTGACTGATGCCAAGCAAGCACAAGATTTTGATGATGAAGCCAGTGACAACAAACAAAGCTACAAACAGGAATCCAAGGATTCAACCATACCTGGCTGTGAAACTTCTACACTTAACTGCTTGCCTTGGATCAAAAGCTTCCTGTAAACATGCAGCATGTGTTAATGGAGCTCTCTCTCTCTCTGTCACTGACTAACACTATCAACTTTTGGTGCCTCCTGCAAACAAATGCCATTTACATGCAACATATAAACATCTATGAACAGAGACTTTGAAAGCATTCTCCTATGGAATCATGCCAATCCAAGCTGAAACCATTATATCATTTTGCTAGGGTTGTTCCATAGGTCCAGAATATTTAGATTAGGTTTTAACTCTTCAGTGGGGACATCATGTAAACTGTCATTGCGATCTGGTGATTACAATTCAGCTGGGATAATTATTTAGCACAGAGCAAAAACCGGAACAATTGCGCCAAAGCACGTTTTCTGTAGTAGCCATTCTTCCTTATTGATCATAGGTTGGTCCGAAGGTGGGCAGCCACCTAACAACGCCGTTTGTCAAATAGTGAAGTAGTTTCATTGTTATCTCTGGGGTTTCCATCATTGACAAATTTCTAAACTGGATGAAATCTTTGTTGAATTTTGTCAAGAATAGACTGTTTTTCATCTGTAGTCTTGAATTGAAGATATATGGTGATATGGTTAACTTTTATTGCTAAGTCAGAAGGTATAAGAGAGTAATTGTACTTTCAGCATTTTTAGCTCCTGTCACAAATGGCCTTCAGCTACCATCAATATATACATAATAGGCTACATGTTTTTGTATATATACTTTATTTTCTGAGTAACACTTTAGCATTTGAAGCTGTTGAATTTATTCCACTTTATAAAATTTACACCTTCTAAATCATTTGACACAAGCTGGAGTTGTTCTGTTTATTTCTTGTTGTCTCATAATGCTTAATGAAACAGTTTGAAGCTTTCTAAATTATCCAACAGCATTTCAACTTAATTTACTCTAACAACGTCTCTATTTAGTTGTTCTGTTTGTCTTTTGTATTTGGAAGTTCATTCTGCTTAATGCTTCACTAATGTTTTAGTAGTCATAAAGTTTGATGATTTGCCGTGCATTGCAACATTTATAAGAGATTTCTTCATCATTATTGTAACCCAAACAGTTCTTTTGAGGTGATTTGCAGCCACACTGCAGAACTTGCATTTGATTTGATATTTTTTTCCATTAAGACCATAAAAATCTTAGTAAATTTTCAAAAGGTCCCCACTTACTTGCTGGAGTTGATCTGCTTATTTTTTGGATTCAAAAGTTCATTCTATCCTCATTGTCTCATAATATTTTAATGTTCATAAATTCAGATGGTTTGCCTGGCATCACAACAACCATAAGAAATTTTGATGCTACTTTAGCATGTAGTCTACTGCAGTATCTGTAATCTACACCATGAAATGACTATCTGCCTCATGTTTACACAAGAAATGTTGTTCTTCATGAACTTCTGCAGTGAATCATACCAGCACAGTATTTTGGGAGTGATAAATATAATTTGCATATTTCCCTGTTATTTTTGCACATATATTTACTTCCGCATCCTCTATCAATTTCCACCAGGTACTACAGTTTTATTATGATCTTGTCTCTACCAGCATACAGCCACAATCACCATCCACATTGAGAAACACTTGCACATATACGGACAATATACAACTCAAAGTTTCATAGATGCTATAAAAGCTAGACCTCACAATCACTGACAATCTTTCTGGACACTCACACCCCTACAATATAACAAATCAACAATCCCAAAACCGGCCTTTCTCTTCAGGGTCAGAATGCACTTCAACTCTGAATGGTTGCTACATCTCTACAGAATCCAAATGAGACGCAATGGAATACAGTTTTTATATCCAAGATAATGCTCCTATTGCTGTACACACATCCAAAACCGCATCTAAAATAATGTCACTAGATTCACTGGTGAGGAGTTGTTCACCAACTTTTGGCCCAAAGATATGCGGTTTCCTTACTGCCTTTTCAAGTGATTCTATAGTGACCTTTGTACTTCAAAACTGGTTGGTTTTGCTAGTTCCACACAACTCACTTGTGTCTGCTCCCTACATTTTCTACCCAACCAAAGTTCTGCACTAACCCCGCTTTTTTTAAAAATCCTTTCAAGACATCAACCCTCTAAAATTCTCTCTTTGCATATGTTTCTCTTATCAATTAGCAGTTGTTTAAGAACATCTACCACATTGAATACACTGGTCTTGAAAGGCCTCTAAATCAAGCCCCTTCCTCCATACCAAGGAGAGAGAGAGAGAGAGATAGAGAGAGAGAGAGAAAGAGAGCGGGAATATGAGTGACCTTCTATGCAGACACTTGATCTTTAGAAATAGCAGCCAATATGAATTATACCCTACCAATTTTGGCAAATTTGTTGTATTCAATAACAGTGGAAAGTAATTGTTGAATGTGTATCTTTGGCTAGATGTATTTCAGATCCGGGAGTAACTAACTATCAGATATATTCTACTTCGGTATAGCCATGCAATAGTGGTTATCTGTGTGCATGGAAAGGAAGTTGCACCTAGCTTACCATCTGCTTTTATATTATTGAAGTCTTATGTTGAAGCATATAATACGGATTCAGTTTCCTTATTGTGATATGTATTTAGGTTTTGTGCTTGACTGAATCAGATCTAAAAAGTAGGCCATTTCAAAACAGTTTTTTTTAGGATGTCACTGATAAGTGTAGGTGGTTATTAGTGGATGAACTTGAAACACCTGAGATCAAGGCTCTGTTGGAATAACAAAGTGCTGACCACATAATGAAATATACCCAGTCCATGCCTTAAAGTGGCTGGCAATAGAAAGGACATCTCTCTGCAAGAACCATGCCGAAAATCATAACAACAAACATTGGAGACTTTTTCTATTGTGCGTCTCAAATGAAGAAAAGCAACATGTATAGAGAAGCTGTATGGGAACATACCTGTCCAACCCACATCAACATGAGAAAATAGGTATTCAATGATAAATGTAGGCTGGAACAAACTAGTTATGCAGTGCTACTTATGTGGCTAAGTGGTTTCCAAACAAAGTTAGCAGGTTTGGTTTTTGTATGGATGACAGTACTCGAAAGAACAGTTATGTGACAATTCTAAAACTTGTAATGACTTGTTTAATTCATATACAAAATACTATCAATTATCCTTGCCCAGAAAAAAGAAATTCAAAGAGATATACAAACTGCATTATGAAATGCCTAAATTTATATATGAAACTAAACAAGCTAAATCTGATACAAGATTGTTTAGTACTCAAGATTCAGCAATTAGATTTTTATTTTGAACAGATGTTTTCAGTTTTGGTATTTGATAGCTTTCACACTTAAATTTAAGTCTAGTTGTCATAAATAACATTAGTTAATACAAAAATTAACTACTAGATGTTCATTCAAAACTGACCGAAAAGATATTTTGCATAAACTCAGATGAAAAATGACAGGTTGGTGTGTTGAATTTCTTAGGTGGAGAGGAAACATTGGAAAATAAGTGGAATGTAAATAACCTCAATGCTCTCTCTCTCTCTCAGTGATCGGCTGTTAATTAAAGACAATCAGTGATCATAAGTCCATTAAAGCATTCATCACTATTTTTTTTTTGCATTGGTCTGGTCTGGAGGAAGGTGTTGTGCCCATGGCATTCATAGGCCCACCGTGACCAGTGAGAATAATGCAGTTAGTTGCTTAAGAAACACTTACTATTATTATAGTTAATGAAGTACTCCTCACTGTAGTTAATAAATTATCACTAGCCACTACAGTTACCAGCATTCAAGATCTAAAACCATTGCAATATGTGGATTCCCCAGTAACATTTCCAGCAACATATTATAAATACTTCTTCAAATACAGTGAAAATGTGCACGAATATGACCAGTTCTATAGCCAATTCAGAGACAAAGAAATAGTTTATAATGATGATGAACAATGGAGTTATAGAAGTTGGATTGATACTCCCTCCTCAAACCATGTTAATTAGAAAAAACAGCAAATTGCTATCACTGGAGGTTTTATAGTGAATGGAAATTAAATCTAGGCTATTTCAGTGCAGTGAAAATATTTGGAAAAATGTGTGTGTGTGTGTGTGTATATATATATATATATATATGACATAGAAACATATAAATGAAACTTAATTTCAGTTTGGGTATGCCAAATGCATAGTTTGAAAAAAAAAAGCAACAAAAAATAAATAAATAAAACACTGAATGCAATATGTAATACTGAGAAATGGAGCAGAAAGAATGTATATATGATTAAAAATCAGAACTGAAGTAAAAAGAAAAGAATGAAAGAAGAAAAGAAAAAAAAAAAGGAAAACTAGCAAACATTTTATAGACCATATGTTGCAGTTTTGAATACACAAGATAATGAACAAGAGTGGGAGATGAAATGTTGCAGATTGTAAGCTGTAGAATTGTGGAAGTGATGTTGGGAAAATAGAAGTTGCTATCAAAATACAGAGAGGTAGCATTGTACAATGTATATGGAAAAGCATTATGTAAATAATGAAACCAATTAGTGCACAACAGATGCAGAGGCATCTCAACAAACACACATTGTATAAGCAGTACAAGTATTGGACTGCAACAATGGATCATTGGAGTGTAGATGACAGCTAGAAAAATAGACTGAATGCAAGGAGAGAATGCAATTTTATCTTTATTAACTCCGAAAGGATGTGTTGTTGTTAAAAATCTTATAAATTATAATGAAGACCTATCGCTGTAAGACTTGTCTGCGATGATTTCAATAAAATTCGCTGAAAATAATTACATGACGAAATGTCTGATTACTGCAGTCGAGGAAACTGTATTGATACTGACATGTCATATAAATGAATGAGAACTAAACGAATGAATATTGCAAGTTCGGGTTAAACTGGAATAGAGGCGGATAAGACAAAGTTAGATCGAAAGCTGACCTAAAAGATAAAAGGAAGGGAGATAACTAAGGATAAAGGATGAAGAGCAATGTACATAGCCATAAGCTGTTAGACAAAAGCAGGAAAACAATTGAGAACTAGTCAAAAATACTACATATATACTATATATATATATATATATATATATATATATATATATATA
Source organism: Octopus bimaculoides (assembly GCF_046866305.1). Taxonomy (NCBI): domain Eukaryota; kingdom Metazoa; phylum Mollusca; class Cephalopoda; order Octopoda; family Octopodidae; genus Octopus; species Octopus bimaculoides. Next base: position 51,924,272 of record NC_142942.1, read on the forward strand.
TATATATATATATATATGTGTGTGTGTGTGTGTGTGTGTGTGTGTGTGTATGTGTGTATTGGGAATGAAGCAGTAGTGAATTTGTGATATTGTTCTCACGTAAAGAGCACACTATTGACATTCTTCAAAAACTTAGCAACGTTGAGAAAATGTACGCTTGAAAATGAAATAAAAGACGGGTGTGGGTAGCAAATTTATCTATGATGAAGATTGATCAACGCCAACGGGTGGAAATTGGAAATTTTGAAACGGAAATCTGTCAAATTCTGTACCAAATGCTATAACAGTTTATTAAGGAAGCGGCGCAATCAATATCATTTTAAAATTCAAAAATTCAAAATGAAGCCGTAGATATGTGGCAAATTGATTAATATTTTTTAACAGCAGTTTATCCAATTACTACAACTATTTTTCTTTGGAAATCAATTCTAAGATTCAGAAAGAAAATATCGCAATGGAATTGCTCTGATCACATTCAGATGTCTTGTTTTAAAATAGTGAAGCCCACTGAGCAAATTGAAACAGCTGCAAACCAAACAAAATTAAACGAATGAGCTTCGAATAATTCCAGATACATTAAAAGCAACACCGAGAGAGAGTCTCTACATGATACTTCGACTTGCTAGAAATAACAGCCAAATCTCTTTCAATTAAGACTTGTTTTAGCCACACCCCTAAAAAGGCGGGATGGTGACGACTGGAATGCTTTTTGATCACGTATCTGCTGGAACAAGGTTGACCCATGTCTAAACACATGGACACACAAATTAGTTAATTAGTCCATTCATAATAGATCCTCGGCTGAGATTGATTTTGATGAATGTTTCAGGGATGCAAATATATTTGCGATATCTAGAGGATTGAATACAAGTGTAGGGTGAAAAAAAAAGAACAACCCCTATTGAAGTATGTCAGCAAAGATCATTGAAGAGAACATGCAAAATATTGGACAAATCTAACATTTTACTCGCCTTACAAAATAATATTACACGTAACGGCCCACCCCATTAGTTTCACACACACACACACACATATATGTACTTCGTATTTTGGTATTGGCAACGAGAAAACAATCCAAGCATAGATCAACGACAATGTGTGTCATATAATCGATAGAAGAATTATTAAAAAATACTGACACAAGTTAGGCTAATAAAACAAACTTGCATTAAGAGTTAAATAATTAATTAAGCATTAGCGTTAATTAGAGGTCATGCATCCGGGACAAATAACAGATAATGATGTATCGACATAAAAAAAAAAAAATCTGTGACAAATTAATTATAATTATCACCCGCTTAAAGTTTAACTGACAACTTTTCTCGTATGTAAACTTTCAGTTGCACACAAAACTGGTCCTCACATACATACACATATATAAACTTACTCCAATGAAAGCGAGTTGAAACTTCAGAAAATTTCAGCTCAAATCATTTGTGCTTATTACCGAGATAAAATTGTAGCTTTTCAAATAAGGTTGTACCTCAAATGACCATTCATTTAATTATACCGCATATTAAAACGATCAATTTAATAAGACTGCACCATAAAATCATTTTAATTAGTGTGTATCTATACTAATAACAAATCAGTGTCAAAAGTTCAGCTAATATATATATATATATATATATATATATGTAACATTACTTAGAAGTAACATTTCAGAAAACACACCCAAATTGCAATGACAACTGAAGCAATTTATGTAAGATTTTGGGAAAGGCTGAGAGAAAATATTTCAAATTCAGATGCTGTTAGTTAATTTGCTACACTGTTTAATAATATTTCAAATTATTCTCCAGAATAAATATCTCGTAGTAATTCATCTTTATATCCGAGATTTTAAACAGCTAAAACTACGTTGGTTGGCACGCTTCACACAATATCCGAGTTACAAACTATTTTAGAAATCTACCATCGTTACTTATTATTAAATGAGATAAAGTGATAATGTTTTTTTTAAAATTCTGACTCAGACGGAAAAGATCTATATATATATATATATATATATATAACAGCTTATTTTTCAGATTTATTGTTTGCTTCAGATATTTAAATCGAGAAAGGATTCTATTATTAAATCTAGTACAACTGAATACAGCCTCGCAATGAACCTTTCAGAAATATGAACATAAATTTAGGTACAAGGCTTAATTTTTACTTCTACCTAATTTGTCTGACATTTGTCGTAGGCGGAATGGACATAAACACATACTGTGACAATTCATTCTATATACAAAAGAAATGTTTTTATCTTATCTCAAGCGTATGCTTTTGTTGATAAGAATTCGAAACTAAAGCAATACCTACTTTGGAGAATTGGGGTTAATAACAATAGTAATAGTTTCAAATTTTGGCACAAGGTCTGTAATTTTAAGGGAGGGGTTAAGTCGATTACACTGACCCCCAGTGTTCAACGTTTCTGTACTTCTTTTATAATAAAAAAATCCTAACAAATATCACATAACCATTTAACATTTCTTTGTATATTGTTATGCTTGTGGAAGTTTGCCCTCTGTAGATATGTTTATATGTATCAATAAAAAAGTGAAAAAGGAATGTCAATGAAATTGGTATGGAGTTTCCAGTATCATTCATTATTTAACAAACAGCTGAGAAAGGAATGGTACACACATCCGACACTTAAAAGAGGATAAAGAAAAACCCGGCACTAAATTAAATAATCTTATATCACATGGAATCTATGGGAGAGAGAGAGAGAGAGGCGATATGGTGGTAGCTTAGCATATTTTTAGTGTTAATAACCTAGAAACTAATTTCTTTTGCTCTTAACAATTTCAATGTAGCATTTCACACGGAAATAATATTAATTTTTTTTCTTCTTTAGACGATTTTCAAAATTTTCTTATTACTTTTTGCCAAACAGCAAGAGGGACGTATTTGTAATCTGAAATAGCAATATGACACTTCGTTTCTAGATAAAAACCCCGCAGAATCACGAGGGGGAAAAAAAGAGATAAGAGTTTCTTAATAGACACAGTTATCCAGAGTGGTGTGTTTGGTTTGAAAAGGCATTGGAGACGAGGGTTCGAATCGAAGGAATTGTTTGATCTGTTGTCGTCGTCAAGTGGGTGTGAAAGTTGATTTGCACTGAGTCAGCCAAGTCTGTTGTTAGTGTTGGCACCCACCAACTAATATCAGTTTGCCATATGGTTTCAACACCGCTGTTTATATGCCAAATGTCGCTCCCTAAATGACTACATACTCAAGAAGTTCCCTAAACTGTCAGAATGTGTGTGTGTGTGTGTGAGCGCGCGCGCGCGACGGATATGATGTAGATAACAAGAACAAAAATAAAAACTGTTTCGATAAAAAAAGAAAAAAAAAAACGATATGAAAATAAAATTCAATTTCCTTTTTTTTTTTTTTAAGTATATATACAATATCAAACAACATAAAAAATTTGCATTAAGAAAATAAAAATCCTAACATGTTCTGTGTTACTTATATAACAAATATTTATCAACAAAATCAATCTAATGCTAATTTACGCTTTGTCAAAAAAAAAAAAAATGTTAGAGAAGCAGCATTTTATTTGTAGGTGTGTGTGTAATAAACTAACAAATTATTACACTTAGTTAATTAACCCTCTCCCATCTTGTTACACACATACAATATCTCTCTCTCTCTCTCTCTCTCTATATATATATATATATATGTTGGTTTCGTGACGTTTAAGTCGTTATACACACACACACGTATATATATATGTGTGTGTGTATATAATCCAGGGGTTAATATATTTAATGCCGAAACTACTGGCCTGCAATTCAGAGAAGGAAGTAGGTAGTATACTGTTTGCGAATAGACATATGTGATAAGATGGACAATAAATGTAAAGGGTCAAAACCGTAGCAATGGAATTAACATTAAAACAAATTATTATTTGAGAGCGATGCAGGTGGAGAAGACAGTTAAAAAAATGAAAAGAAATAGCGTTTAGAGGTGCTAATTAGTTCGTTGCTGCATAGTTTGAGTTCGATTCCCGCCGGGATGAGAGAATCTTTTTTTAATTTTTATTCCTTTCTGACTACATCGATGAAATAAATAGGGGTTAGATATTGAAGCGGGGGTTGATTTAATCGATTGTAATTCTTAGAAAAAAGAACAAAATGTAAAGAAAAGAAAAGAAATGTAGTCTTGTAAGGTTTAATAATACAAAGAAATCATTTTTCAACAGCAAACAGGAAAACATCATCTTTGACTTACCTGGGGAAAGCATCAAAAAACCAAGTTCGTTTTGTATCCGGAAAAGCCAAACGTACACCAGAGGTAAGAGGCGAATGTAGGATAACAGCTCCAACTTCAAATCTCGAAGCGAGATCCACGGTAGGAACCGTTCCTATACTTTGTCCGTACAAAATGACATTTTGTGGACTGATGCCATAACGAGTCCGCAGGGCTTGCAAAGCCGCATCAATATCCGAATAAAGATTTTTCTCCGAAGGTTTTCCTGAGCTAGCTCCATAGCCGGAATAATCGTAACTAAAGATATTACAGTTGATTCTAGATCCGAGTCCGATATAAAAACTACTCATTTGTCCTAAATCGACTGCATTTCCGTGGCTGAAAAGCAGAGTGAAACGAGCGTTGGGTGAACAGCGAACAAACATACATGAGATTCGGTTTCCCCGTGTAGTTCTCGTCATGAATACTTCGATACAATCCAGTTCCTTTTGCGAATACTGCCACTCTGCTCTTTCTGTGAGATGCAAACTGTACCGTGAGCCTGTTTGGTCCGATACGAGAGAATATGTCGGTTCTGGAGGCAGAAACGCCAGTTTGGCAGCGATACGGGAGGGACATGGCGGACAGCAAAAAAGACAACAAAGCTCGCTGAGAGAGAGGCCGTTCATACCTTAGGTTTGGGGGCCTAAGCAAATGGTGAAAAAAAAAAAAACAAACCAGGCTGTTGAGTACAGACTAAGCAGGCACACAGCCACTTTTAAGACGACAACGTAATGCAGAACATTCAATTTACAAAGTATAACCTAGACATGAGACGTATTCAACTGGAAGCAAGTAAGACGACTATTCAATATGACGTCACATGCCATCGACGGGAAAACGAGTTCGACTGCGGATGTACCAAAATCCACATCCGGTATTTTCTAATAGTCGAAAAGACAAAAAAAAAAACCAGGTTTTTTTTTCGAAATAAATAATTTGTGAAATATTACGAAAGGAAGATAAAATGAAAATATCGAAGCTAATTCGTGACGTTAAATTAAAAATAATCTTTAAAAAAAAAAAAAAAAAAATCTTTCCGGGCTGCTTGTGCATCACGTCACTTCCGTAATGTAGTGTCCATTTCGGGGAAGCACATGGTAAAGCTTGGCTCCAGATTCTTTTTACAAAAATAACAACAACAATCTAAGATGAGTTCACAGAAAGGTAATCTGAAGAAATCTGGCCCACCCCGTCACAGAAATAACACAGCTTTTAGAAATAATTTACACGATAACAGTATCAAACAGAAAATGATAAATTCTTTGGAAATTACTGGATTGTGTGATCCGTGTACTAAAGTGATTGAATGGAAAATAAAATATAAAAAGTACAAACCTCTCACAAATCCTAAAACTTGGTAAGCAAAAATTCTCGTAACTTTACGTCTTTTATTCTTCGTATTTAAATATGTGAATTTGCATCTATTTCTCCTCTCTTTCATTAAATTCAATCAAATTTCTAAAAATATTTCACTGCTTTTGAAATTGTTGAAAATTGCAGCAATAGTCGACTTCGACTTTCATTTCCAAAAAAGCACCAGTAAGAATACTGTAATATGTTCAAATGATCGTATATTATTATCCCTGAGTAAGACATTTTAGTTTACGTACCTTTTCGACTAAATATAGCTCTTCCGACAGAGACATAGCTACTAGGAATTTAAACTGAGAAATGACAGGCGTACACTAAACATTCCATATTCTTTATAAAGCATCGGATCGATGAATTAACTACCACTTAAGCACGGGGTTGTTGTAACCGACTATCTCACTTCCCTATTTTATATATATATAAGCATAAGGCTAGGGTTTATGCCTATAATAGAAAAAAGTTATTACCCTAATAAGTTACACAAACAATTGGAAAGAGCATACATTAACGATAGTTTCGCAGCCAAAATCTAAATACGAATATGAACTAGAAATCTGCATAATTTTGGATTATTGTTTCTGATTATTCTGATGTAGTCTTTGTTATCTCTCTTGTCACCTTCTTGGGTTAACAAACCGTTTACGAGCCAACGTGATCGATCTATTAGAAATAACGGTAAATTTATAGTTTCACACCAGACTCGATTTCGGCACTAAATCGTTTTTTTCCCCCCGCATGTGTGGTGTCAACAAAATTTTCTTCGTGGTTTATCATGTAATGTTGATAACCCAATGTTTGTATATCTTTCTAAGCCGCCCAAGAATCACTAGATAACTGAGCCAGGTATGATGTATTTTTGAATTAGTGGAAACAATGTCGCTTTATCACGCTTCTGACCAGTCAGAGGAACAACAACAACAAAACGACGTTTGGTGTGAAACTATAAATTTACCGAAATAACAGCCAAACCTCCATATCCGACTGTCTTAAAAATGAACACATTGTGTCTAAATATGACAAGACTGACTCTTCGATAATGAGCCAACAGGTGATCTTCTGATTTGCTAGAAATAGTCACACTCTCTTCACAAACTGCTCCCCAACGCATTACTTAAGGAAAGATACATGGAATAATGGGCGCCCATATAATTATAAAAGACTGGGTGATCACGGATAGAATGCCTTTTGTCATAGGGCTGCTCGATTAGGCTTCATTTGGGGTTAAATAACAGCCCTTTAATAAATGCTTTCAAGTCTAGAAGGAGGCGACATTCTGACAATATATATAACATGTACCTCCAAATGATTGCTCTATCTTTTATAGAAATAGCAGTCAACTCTTCCTCAAATCACAAACCACTGTTTCAAACAAGATAGGATACGTTGTATAGTGGAGGCTATGGGTGTGTGTGCATTAAGTCTTAACAAAAAGGAAGACAGGTTTGTCATGGTTGGAATACTTTTCATGGATCAGCTCGACCAAAGGCAACCCAGGAGCTAAAATAAATATTAACAGCGCCACAATACAGAGAAGTAAACATCCGGTGACAACTACACGTGTAATATTACATATTATCTGCATTCGTTTTATGAACATAGCATATTATTTATTATTACTTAGGTTGAAAGTGATTGTTTGGTAGAATTTAAGTCCTTCTGTATGGCACCTTAGGCAAGTGTCTTCTACTATTGCCTCGGGCCGACCAAAGCCTTGTAACTGGATCTGGTAGAGGGAAACTGAAAGAAGCTCATCATATATATATATATATATATATTGTGTGTGTGTTTGTCCTCCCATCACTGCTTGACAACAGGTGTTGGTGTGTTTACATCCCTGTAACTTAATGGTGCAGCAGTAGAGATTGACTAAAATTCTTCAAGGCTTGACTGAAACAAGAAATAACCTTAAAAAAAAAGAGATAACCTATAGACAGCACCCGTAGCCCTTTTTGCAGTTTCCGTTCTGGCTCTTTACGTTTAGACTTCGAGGTCAGCTTTGTCTTTTATCCTTCCGGGGTCGATGGCCTCGACTAATCCCCTTCTTCCTCTAATTTGATGGCCGTTTGCCCAAAATCATAAATCATTGAGTTGTATTTTGATGTATAAAGTGGTTTTTTGATTACATTGCAGTTTATTGATTGTTTTGTACAAACTGTGGACTGTTACTTAGCTTCCCGTAAAGTTTGTAATACACTGGACCTGATGTTTGTTTTCAAGTGATATTCTGGACGAAACATTTTGAGATGTTAAAATCGATTAAATGCTATCTGACCATATTGCTTTGACTGTCTCAACTGGTTATTTTAAGCCTCTAAGAGCCCTGATCAAAGGCAAAAAATGTATGCATTTTTTAAAGGCAATATGAGTGTGCATGCAGAGTGTCTTTCTCCTTTTATGGTTTGGTTTCGGCACTATCACGCTATTAGATGTCAGAAGTGAAAGTAGTCGCTGTCTGTCTGCCTGTCTGCCTGCATGCCTGTTGCTGGTCTGTCAGCCTGCTTGCCTGTCTGCCTGCTTGCGTGCTGAGCTATCTGTCTGTCTGTCTGTCTGTCTGCTGGTTTGAGTTGATACTTTGGCTTACTTACTTACTGATATCTATCTACTATGTATCTATCTATCAATTATTAGAAAACACAAATTTAATATAAAAACATTTTCCTGAAATTGCAAATTATTTAAAATATAAAAATATAATTTTCAACAGAGAGAATTTATCAAAATAGAAAACAAATGAAGTTTGAAGTTAAGTTTAAAAATAAATGTGATACTTATGCTCCGTAGATACTTATACTCTGTAATGTTTCAAACGCATGGATATAGGTGTCGAATTTGTTCCAATAACTTCTGGAAGATCTCGTCCTTCAATTCGTAACGCCACATGAATTCTATTAGATGTGTTTGCAGTAAATTCCGGGTTGTCCCATTTTCTCTTTTGTTCTGGTTCTTGGCATGTTTCCATAGGCATTCGATGTGATTTGTTGTGGCAAATGTAACCGGATCAACAAAATTTATTGAATGGTTCACGGTTAAATGTCTATATCCTAGCGTGTTTAGTGTATTATATGAACGCCAGAGGTCAGAAATTATTGTTGTTCCTGGTAAAATCCGCTCTTGTATAATTTCTAAAAGGGTATCAGATGATCGATCTTCTACCGCAACTAAAAAACATCTTCTCGTATCTCTTTCTAACGCACTAAACACCCACTGCGTTTTAACCCGATGGCCAACATTATATTTTCTTCTAACAAACGCACTTTCATCTATCTCCACTATTCGGTTTGGTCCGCCTAACTTAATATTTTGCGCAATATAATACTCTGCACATACATCACGGCAGTAATTCCTCCAATCTGTTACAGCTACATTTGCTATACGACATTCCTGGCCTAAATTCTTAGCTAAATCTCCCTTAGCCCAATAATATAATATATCTATAATCTGCTCGCTTTTCAGTTTGCTATTATCTAGAAATTTCCCTTTCTAATGGAAATCAGTTTTCTACAAGGCCTTCCACATGACCATATCATGCCATCGGACAAATTGTTTTTGGCCACTTCCCTCATGCTAGCTCCACAAGAGGGACATATTTTTTCAGTATTTAACAATCCGTATGTCTTGAGCCAGTGAATACTAGCTGCTGTTGTTGCGGTGGCGATGGCAATGTCGCGGTGATTAATTCCATTTGCACTGGGATATGTAGAAGTCATCGTGAAAAACCTGCAACTAATTTGTTCTCGTGTAGATTTCAATTTGAATTACGCGCGCTTTTGGGTGGGTATGATGGGTATATGTGATTTATTTTTAAAAACAATAATGAATAATGCAAAAATACATTTATTCATAAAGTTTAAACTGAACATGGAATGAAATATATTTATTTATAAACTTTAAACTGAACTTCATTTGTTTAAATTCTCGTCCACCTTACCTTCGCTTGTTTAAATTCTACGGAATTCTACAAGAATTACCCATCATACCCACCAACGAACACCCAAAAGCGCGCGTAATTCAAATTGAAATCTACACGAGAACAAATTAGTTGCAGGTTTTTCACGATGACTTCTACATATCCCAGTGCAAATGGAATTAATCACCGCGACATTGCCATCGCCACCGCAACAACAGCAGCTAGTATTCACTGGCTCAAGACATACGGATTGTTAAATACTGAAAAAATATGTCCCTCTTGTGGAGCTAGCATGAGGGAAGTGGCCAAAAACAATTTGTCCGATGGCATGATATGGTCATGTGGAAGGCCTTGTAGAAAACTGATTTCCATTAGAAAGGGAAATTTCTAGATAATAGCAAACTGAAAAGCGAGCAGATTATAGATATATTATATTATTGGGCTAAGGGAGATTTAGCTAAGAATTTAGGCCAGGAATGTCGTATAGCAAATGTAGCTGTAACAGATTGGAGGAATTACTGCCGTGATGTATGTGCAGAGTATTATATTGCGCAAAATATTAAGTTAGGCGGACCAAACCGAATAGTGGAGATAGATGAAAGTGCGTTTGTTAGAAGAAAATATAATGTTGGCCATCGGGTTAAAACGCAGTGGGTGTTTGGTGCGTTAGAAAGAGATACGAGAAGATGTTTTTTAGTTGCGGTAGAAGATCGATCATCTGATACCCTTTTAGAAATTATACAAGAGCGGATTTTACCAGGAACAACAATAATTTCTGACCTCTGGCGTTCATATAATACACTAAACACGCTAGGATATAGACATTTAACCGTGAACCATTCAATAAATTTTGTTGATCCGGTTACATTTGCCACAACAAATCACATCGAATGCCTATGAAAACATGCCAAGAACCAGAACAAAAGAGAAAATGGGACAACCCGGAATTTACTGCAAACACATCTAATAGAATTCATGTGGCGTTACGAATTCAAGGATGAGATCTTCCAGAAGTTATTGGAACAAATTCGACACCTATATCCATGCGTTTGAAACATTACAGAGTATAAGTATCTACGGAGCATAAGTATCACATTTATTTTGAAACTTAACTTCAAACTTCATTTGTTTTCTATTTTGATAAATTCTCTGTTGAAAATTATATTTTTATATTTTAAATAATTTGCAATTTCAGGAAAATGTTTTTATATTAAATTTGTGTTTTCTAATAATTGATAGATAGATACATAGTAGATAGATATCAGTAAGTAAGTAAGCCAAAGTATCAACTCAAACCAGCAGACAGACAGACAGACAGACAGATAGCTCAGCACGCAAGCAGGCAGACAGGCCAGCAGCAGGCAAGCAGGCAGACAGGCCAGCAGCAGGCATGCAGGCAGACAGGCAAGCAGGCTGACAGACAGCGACTACTTTCACTTCTGACATCTAATAGCGTGATAGTGCCTTGGTTTCAAGTAGATTTGGTTCTTCTTTCTAGCAGATCGAGCGACCACACGTAGAGGTTCCCTTGTTAGCGTTAACTGGTGTTGGCATTATTTTTAGCTCAAGTCAGCGCTGTTCGAAGAGGTGTTTTATCAAAGGCGTTCCAGCTTCGAGCATCCCGTCGTTTTTGCATATTCCGCAATGATTTGTCCAAACACCATTTCCTATTATTTATTTATTTATTTTTGATAGTAGTGTGATTTGTGAAGGGTTTAGCTGCTATTTCTAGCAAATTAGCTGACCATAAAAGTGTTTTATGGTCAGCTGTCCTTCTCTACGCCAACCATTTTAATCACCCTTTACAGCATGCATTGAATGATAACAATATGTCGATTCTTAAAAACCAGGATACACATAGTATTAACAGATTTAGCAGAATGTAAAACAAAATTTTAAAGATTGATTTTAGCTTCACCTGCTTATGTAATTGAATGGATGTTTCTTTCTTTCATTGATTTATCATGAAGTCTATAATATGTTACCTGTAACTATGCTAATTGGAGTGCTGGTCCTTATTATTTATGACCATGATTATATCAGTGCAAAGTAATCGCATGCAGTGATTCACTTTTTTTCTTCATTGATTCTTTCACAAGATTTGATCTTGGTTAGAATGCTCCATTTTAAGTCACTCACCTTCTTTTAGTATTTGTTTTATCGATTGCTAATTGGATCAGGGCCACACCAGTACTTCGTTCAGGATTACAACAGCATCGTGCTTGTAATGGAGGGAAACGGCCTTCCAATATTTCATCCTCCAGTGCAGTTGCACCAGTCTTGTCTCTTTCAGCATCAAAAACACAATCATTTACATATCAAGAAGACTTCATCCTGCCTCACTATCACATAAGCAGCGTGCAACTAAAGCCCTTGCGGTTACTCCAAATGTCAGGCTTCTGTATTACTAAGGTCCTCTCCTTGTGAACACACATTGTTTACAAAGCAGGGGTTGCACCTTGATGACTGGTCTTTCTCTTTAGGGCCAGAAAATAACTACTAATCCTCCACAATGCTTAACTGAGACTACTAAATGGGGGAACACTATTCCCACATCAGTTATCAATTTTGCTGGTAATGGGGGCTTGTGGAAAGCCATCGGTACAGCTTCTTCCCCAAAAGCTACTTTTTTACTGTATAGTTATAAGTTCAATTCCATTGCATCGCATGTGCAAGTGTCTTCTGCTATAGCCTCAGGCTGACCAAAGCCTTGTGAGTGGATTTGGCAGATGGAAACTGAAAGAAGCCCATGTCATATATATATATATATATATATCATCGTTAAATTTAGATTGGTTTGTATGAAAACTGAGGAGACAAGAGTCCTGATGTTTTGGCCCAAACTATTTATCAATGAAGTACATGTAGATAATATTCTTTGTACATTATTATATTGTCTTTAAGGCAGCGAGCTGGCAGAAACGTTAGCATGCTAGGCAAAATGCTTAGTGGTATTTCGTCTGTCTTTATGTTCTGAGTTCAAATTCCACCTAGGTCAACTTTGCCTTTCATCCTTTCGGGGTCAATAAATTAAGTACCAGTTGCGTACCGGGATCGATCTAATCCACTGGCCCCTTCCCCCAAAATTTCGGGCCTTGTGCCTAGAGTAGAAATGAATATTATATTGTGCTTGATAGTAATGTTTGTAAATGCTGTCACGATACGTTTGGTTTTATCAACATCAAGAAGATGCAGTTGTTTGGAAGAGAGGGCATTGCCAGTATCTTTCACTGCTTTGTTATTTTACCTCCAAGATTATTCTGGTGTAACTTGTGATACATAAAATCTAGGTCATTCCTGCTGTTATTCCTGTAAATAAATCTCTTTGAAAAATCTTGTTTTTTTTTTCTTTCTTTCTTTCTTTACCTTAAACAGCTGTTGATTTTCCCCCTCCTCCCAACCGTTTCCTGCTGCCAGGTGTGAGTAAATGATGAGGCGCCTGCAGAAATGACAAACTTTCTTAGATGTCTCTAATTGTTTTTAGTTTTTTTTTGTTTTTGTTTTTTTACCAAAATCCTTGTGATCTCATTTTGAGTCAAAGGTGAACTGTTTATTTTGCTAATTACCTATCTCCCATATCTTCACAATCGTTTTTTTCTCCCCCTCCCCCTTCAGAATCTGCAATTTTGGACAGGTTTTCATTTCATGAATTTATTTTTGCTTCATGTGATTGTTTGACTTTTCATTCCATTGAGGATTACTAACTCTTTTATTTCGTTTCCAACATGTCTGATTAAATAATTGCATCACAATGTTGCTGTGAGTTTCATTGTTTCTTTCTCTTTTTTATTCTATGGCTACCAAGTTAGTAAGTTGGTGAATGTTTAGCAACAAGTCGGCCCTGATCGAAGATGTTCCAGCTGTGATATTACCGTTTTTTTTAAATTCAGATATAGGCTTATATTATCAACTATTTCCATGCCTTTTGTTTTTTTTCAAAGATGATGGTGTATAATTTGAGGAATATTTGGCTGTTATTTCAAACAAATTGAGTAATAGGTGCAGGAGTGGCTGTGTGGTAAATAGCTTGCTTACCAACCACATAGTCTCGGGTTCATTCCCACTGCCTGGCACCTTGGGCAAGTGTCTTCTACTATAGCCTTGGGCCGATCAAAGCCTTGTGAGTGGATTTGGTAGACGGAAGCTGAAAGAAGCCTGTCGTATATATGTCTATATATATATATATATATATGTGTTTGTCCCCCTCAACATCGCTTGACAACCGATGGTGGTGTGTTTACGTCCCCATAACTTAGCGATTCGGCAAAAAGAGACCGATAGAATAAGTACTGGGCTTACAAAGAATAAGTCCTGGGGTCGATTTGCTTGACTAAAAAGCGGTGCTCCAGCATGGCCGCAGTCAAATGACTGAAACAAGTAAAGAGGGTATAATCACATTGACACTCTCCTGGCTTGTTGTTTAGTCCCAGGTCTGTCCTGAACCTACAAACCCATAAACAAGAATTTTTTTTTGTACTTTTTTAGACTACATTAACCAATGTGTTTTTGCTTAAAGAGAATAATACGTGATTTGAAGGCGATTTAGCTGCCATTTCTGTTAGTTCTAATGTACACAAAGAGACTCTTGCTGGCTTGTAATCTAATTAGTTGATCCTGATAGTGTTGATGTTTACACCTGTTTGCAGAATGTTATTTTCGTTGTTGTATCATTTAGGTTGATTCTCATTCACATGAAACAGATCTGTGATCACAAGTATTCCACTTATCTCCATCCTACCATTTTATTTATCAGATGTGACATTGTCCAATATAATGTTTTTTTTTTCCCCCTAAGATGACTTGATGGAGGTTGGTTGTCATTTCTAGTAGCCAGGGTGATGATATAAAACCAGTTATGGATTAACTGTGGCCCCTATGGCTTTCTGAATGGTATGCCTGTGAAAAATTACCTTGAATTTCTTTTAATAGGGCCTCCTGTCTGATGACAAGCCATGTTTCACGTGGCCCACTTCTTGAAGAAGATTGCCTATGCTTGATGTAGGCACTCTCATTGCCTGTATGGTTTTATTGTCTACTGAGTAGACCTATGATCAAAGACATTCCAGTCATGACCATCTCAACTTGTTTGACTCTGTATTTTGCTTTTGCACCATCCCATTGTTTTGGGTTGTTGCAGCTAATAAAAGAAATCACCGTTATTATTATTTTTGTTGTTTTTTATCACGACCCTGAAATCTCAAAGTTACAAGATTAATTCATGATTAATTCCAAATAATGTGAATTAGTAAGCATTACATTTGAATGAGTAATCTGAATGCTAAAGGATTAAACCAGCCATATCAGGCTCAGGTATTCTACCTGTATTATGTTGAAATCTGCCTCTCATATCTTCTCTACAATATCCTTCTCAAATAACCAATCACATCATCAAAATCTTGGAGCTTTGAGATAATACACAAACCATTCAAAACTATGTGAATAAATAAGCATTCCATTTGATAATCTGAATGTGAGAGGGTTAATCTGCTTTCATCTAAGTTGACTATCATCTTGTATTACTGACATTAGAACTACTAAGACTTAACTTAATAAAGAAGCTTCTGTATGCTAGAAGTAGCAGCCAAATCTCCTTCAGATAAGGACCTGCCTTCTTTAACAAGGATACAAACATTGGAAAATGCAGTTCTTCCTTCCTTGCATCAAATTATGAAAAAGAATTAAAAAAGAAGACACCTAAAATTCAACACTGAAATGAAAAAGTAAATAAAATACAAATAAAAATATGTACAAACCATTTATCAAAACAGATATAAACTAATAATTTTTTAAAAATGTTTTCTGTATTACATCATTTTTTTATTTAAATCTCGTTTCTTGGAACCAATTATTGACATTAAAATGAAGTATTCTTGTATGTGTTTAACCATCTCACAGCTATAGCAATTTACTTTAACAAAGTTTATCACAATTAACCCTTTCGTTACCGTATTTATTTTGAGATGCTCTGTGTTTCTTTCAGTTATTTAAAATATAACAAAGAATTTAGTAAAATAACTTAGTTATCATTAAGTTAGTGTTAGGAACATAAATTGTGACTAAGGTTTGGTGGAAGATTTTAATTCAAAACTTACATTTGTACTTCAGAGCCAGAGCTGGTTTCTGCTGGGTTGGTAACGAAAGGGATAATCAGCCTACAATTTCTTAATCAGTTTTACAGTTCAGTCCTGAGTCTATCAACAAAGCTATGGAATTCTGTGTAAGAGGTCAACTTTGTACTGTGACTGGCCAACTACTTGACTAAGCTGGACGATAGGATGCTAATTGCATTTAAGCTGGGAATTAATGTGTGTTTCTTCTATGCCTGTACTTGACATATTATCAATGTACTTTAATTAAGATTATAATTATTTGGAGTAGTTACCTCATCTATACAGGTGAAAACTGTTTTAATATTTACATCTACACTATGTTTTAGTTTGTTTGACCTTTGATCTTCATCAAGTGTTTTATGTCCTATTCTTGGTAAAGGTTTATCAGGTAAAAATTAACAGATAGCCTTACTCTCAGGTAAAAAGTTTACATGACCCTAAGTAGTACAGGCCTCCCTTGGCTTACAAAACAGCATTAAAAAAAAGAAGTTCAAAGTGTGATGCCTGTTTTTTTTCATTGACTTATTGAGTTTTTATGTTACAAAACATGGCGCACAATGGGAAAATATGTTTTTACGTTATGGCATTTTGTGTTAGGGCAAGATTTTCAGAAATACAAAGCTTTCATAATATGAGAGATACCTGTACTTGTATTTTTTGTTTAGCACCAGGTCAAGTCTGGTAGATCAGGCCTTTCATCAGCCTTGACTGTTGTGGTTTTCTTAGAAAGATAATGACTTCAAGACTGAACTCTCCAATGTATCTCTTAACCTTTTAGCATTCGAATTACTCTGTCAAATGTAATGCTTATTTGTTCACATTATTTTGAAGTAATTATGAATTATCTTGTAGCTTTGAGGTTTTGATGGTGTAATTATAGAGTAGGTGTGAAAGCTTGGATCTGGCCAGTTGCAACATAAAACAGGAAAAATAGTTGAGCTAGATATGGCCTGTTAAATGCTAAAGGGTTAAAACAGTAGTATGATTTTGTGAGTAGTTTGGCTACTGTTTCTAGCCGGTTGAGTAGCTGCTTAGAGACTTTTGTGTTAGTTCTATTTATACATGGTTTGATAGTCTCTCTATGTTTGTAGAGTGGTGACTATTTCTTTTGAATAGTGATCCAAAATAGGTTTCTCGTAATATCCAGACTGCTTTGATGTCGATGGACATTGTTGAATGGTAAGATTTTTATGTAATGTGATGTTATTAAATTAGAAAAGATTTTAGCTATTGAGAGACAAAAAACAAAAACACATCTCATTATGTGAGATGTACAAATAACTGTCCTTAAATAAAATCTCATAAATATTTAAAATATTCGTTACTAAGTTATTTATCAGTTATAAACTTGTTCATTGTGAACATTTTTATGGTCTGTGATCATGTTCTTGCTTCAGTTGTTGCTATTTACTTAACAGAATGGACTTATTTCTCCAACAATAAGTTATGACCTAGTTAAGATATCTTAATAGTCAAGTATATCTTATCTATCACCTCCATTTACATACCATGTAAAACTTTTTTGTTATATATTTAGTAATATATCATCATTGTTATTTAACATCCGTTTTCTTTGTTGGCATGGGTTAGCTACTTTGACAGAAGCTGGCAAGCCAGAGAACTGCACCAGGCTTCAGTGTCTGTCTGTTTTGGCATGGGCCCTGTGGCTGGATGCCCCTCTTAATGCCAACCACTTTACTGAATGTACTAAGTGCTTTTTATATGGCATCAGCACCAGTGGGGTTGCCAAGTAACTTGTAAGACAAAGACCCCTCAGTTGGGAGAGGGAGGTGGCTTTGTGCTGGTTGACAGGTTAAAGTATAATAGACAGATAAAGATAGGTGTCTTATTATAGAGGAGATACTTGACTATCCCAGTAGGAAAAGAAAGGAGAAAAGAGATAGAGTTAGAGCAAAAGATAGACAAAATGAGAGAGAGAGAGAGAAAGAAATAGATGGTGTTGGACATGTGTCAGGACATACCCACAAGGTACAGTGAGGGGTGAATATAGTCTTGGAGCAGCCAGAGCCTTGTGAGTGAATTTGTTGGGTGGTAATTCTATTATGTGTATATGTTGGTGAGAAAGTGCTTGTGTCTCCTGATATTTAGTAATATATACATGTGTATATTTTTCTCATGAGTGTAGGAACATTGGTAGGGTAAATGCTATTCTTCACTGAATGACCAGTGGAGATTGATCGTCATTAAGTTCTGACCATTGGGCCTCACGGGGGCAAAGTGGCTGAGTTCCTTTTGTGTGTTGGGCCCCATGGAGGCAATGACCGACACCTTTGGCATTATGTTGTGCTTGAGAAGAAGACCCATCAAGCTGAGCAAAATAGCAGTCATGGTAGATACCGGTGTCACACAAATTGGCACCCATGCCAGTGGCACATAAAAGCACCCCACTGTCATGGAAATGGCACCTGTGCTAGTGACATGTAAAAGCACCCATTACACTCTTGGAGTGGTTGGCACTAGGAAGGGCATCCAACCTTAGAAAACCATGCCAAACCAGACTGGAGTCTGGTGCAGCATGCTAGCCCGGTCAAACTGTCCAACCCATGCCAGCATGGACAAAAGACGTTAAATGATGATGATGATCTTACATTAGTGGTCTCGCAAGAAGGCAAACCCTTGTATGTTTCACCTCTGGTTAACGTTCTGTTAACATAACCAAAATGTTATGCATCTATGCTTTATAACTTTTATACTATACTCCATGCACTTTTAGGTATTCATTTATGATTTATTACTGCTGCTGAAGTATTTATATAGGTTTTGTATTGTTAACTCCGACTCAACTCAGATCAAACAGACTCTGATCAGTGTTGTGAATAACCTGTCTTTTATTCCTTTCTCTTTTTCTTCCCATAATTACTGTGTGCTGTTTCACATTTTCAATATCCTTTTCAGAGAGTAGATGAGTGTTGTCTGAGGGTGTATCACGACAAATAGCCCCCCAATGACAACTACCCTTTAGGACAGTTACGCCCTCTCTAGTATATCAAGAAGTTTTAAATCATCATCTGTTGTTCTCAGGGGTAATTGTCTTAGGTGGGGTTATTCTGCTGGTGGCACATATGAAAACCAACCTTGAACATTAGGCCTCACGGTGACAAAGTGGCTGAGTTCCTGTTGAGCGAGGGGCCTGGACCTCACAAAAGCAAAGCGGCTGAGTTCCTTTCAAACTTTGGGCCTCATGGAGGCAAAGCGGCTGAGTTCCTTTCAAGTGTTGGGCCTCACAGAGGCAAGTGGCTGAGTTCCTTTCAAGTGTTGGGCCTCACAGAGGCAAAGCGGCTGAGTTCCTTTCAAGTGTTGGGCCTCACAGAGGCAAGGTGGCTGAATTCCTTTCAAGCATTGATGTTATTGGGATGCTAAATATGTTTTTCAGAACTGGAAATGTTTCATTTTGGCAATAATATTGTAAGCTATTAAAAACTTCAAGAGAAACAGGAGCTGTTTGTCCCAAGAGATGCAATCTAAGCTCTTCTATTTCAGCTTTAGTAAGAATCCAATCTGCAGGTTGCTACTTTTAGTAGTTATAGAAACACCACCACCTTTGAACTGGCTCAAAAATTCTTTGAATAGATATTTGAGTCAAGAAATGTCAAAATCCAGCACACCTAGTATCTAATTACTTAATTGAAAGATGAATACATTATCATTATTGTTATTATCTATAATATTCTGTGACCGTCTATGTGTAATTGTTAAACAAAACTAAGGACAAAACTGTGGACTGTAATTGACATAATTTATCATAGACACAACATTCATGTTATTTCTAAGATAAATTGAGTGATGAATAAATATTTTAAATTATGATTTATTTGTTCTTTTACTGCTTTCAGTTATTTGCTTATGGTCATGCTGGAGCACTACCTTTAAGTATTTAGTTGATTATGTTGTCTCCTGTACTCATTTATAAATCTAATATTTATTTTATCCGTTTATTGGAGCACATAGGTTGCTTTAGAAAATCTCATTTTTGAAAGCTGTATTCTTTGTTAATACACATTTATCATTTCCATCGTGGAAGATGTTATCTATTAATTTTTACCTTAATGAAAAGATGTAATCAATCTTAAATATAGAATGAAATAGAAGACATAACTATAACGTTATTCTTCTGCCATGGTATGACTACATTAATGGAACTTCAACCAGTCTTCATATGCTCTACTACATCATTATTTTCATATCAGAGAACAAGGTATATGCCTGGACAGGAACCCATAATACCAGCAAATAAACTATAGACTTTCTCACCTTCCTGAGCGTTAAACTAATACACCTGCCTTCGTCTTTTGTTTTTTTATAAATTCTAACATCCATATATACACATACACATACATATAACTCACCTGAAAATCCCTTACATTTACTGATGAAACTCAGAGTAGCAAGAGACTGACATGACTAAGATAAAATGTGTGTGAGTGTTCTTATGTCATCATTCTTTTTTGCCTGGTGTGCTAACGATTCTAATAATAACAATACTACTACTACTACTACTACTACTATTGATGATGAAACAGTTTTGAGATAGATGGTTGTGATATTTGAGTTTATTTAGTTTCCGATATCTCCAGTACTGAAAATGTCCTCCTCACAAGTTTTGTGAGTGGTTTTCTTCTAGTCTTCAGCTTTCGGTTTTCCCCAACATAGCAGCAGAATTAATCATACTTTGCTAAACATTGCAATTAAACTCTCTTAATATCTGCTCCCCCACCACTGACACAATCTAACTGTGATTATATTCCCCACCCTCACTTCTGTTTACCATAAGGCAGTGGTAAGGGTGGGTGTGCCTGCTCATTCTGAGTGCGTGTGTGTGTGTGTGTGTGTACACTCACTTAACTGGCAGTTATAGTTTTCACATAATCTTATTTGTTTAATGCTATATTTGTTTTAAATTCAAATTCTGTACCAAGCTGTTGGAGATATTTCTCTCCAAGGCAAAGTTCTCACACAATCATTTTATTTATTTATTTATCTATAATATTTATTTATTTATTGCTGTATTTTGCATTCAAATTCTGTACCAACCCTTGATGTTTCCCTCCAAGGCACAACTTGTTGATCTATTTGTTTGCTTCATTCATATTCCTTTTCAAAGAAATAAAAATAAAAAAGACCAAAAAGATCTGCCACTCCTATTTCAAGGTTGAATGATTAGTAGTAGTAGTAGTAGTAGTAGTAGTAGTAGCAGTAGTAATAGTAGAGGAGGAGCTGTAAAATCTTGTTTTGCCAACAACTGAATAGAGTGAGAATATATTTGAAAACTTCAGAGCTAACGTCACTGGGGTGTTTGCATGAAGAAGAGTCAGGTCTGTTTATACCAGGTTAGCCAAACGGTTGCAAGCAGAATTATCAATGTGTATACAACACAACAACTGCATTAAGATTTTAACTTATTACCAGGTGTTTGTCAGTAATCCAGTTACTTAACCTCACATCCGTTGTTTATAATTTTTAAAAAAATTTTTATTCTTAGTGTCAGATTTGCAGACTCCTTAGAGTGCCAATCAAAAAGTCTTGCAGTGTTTATTCTGGTTCACTGCATTCTGAGTTCAAATATTTCTAAGGTCAGCTTGCATTATTTCTTCCTTCAAGAATTGGTAAAATAAAGTACCAGTCAGTTCCTTGGTTGAGGATGTGTGTGTGTGTGTGTGTGTGTGTGTGATGGGGAAGCGTGGTAAGGAGGCTTGCTACAAACCCAGCAGAACGGAAACAAAATGAGTTAAAAGAATGGATGAGTCCAGTATAAGGTCAATTGCTATCTAGAAATAGTGTGTGAGGACATAGAAATAAAGCAACATGGTGAACAAGCCCATTGTAAGACCAATGTAGGAGTAATAGAGTTCGAGTCCTTGTTAGAACGCCTCTCTGATGTAAAACCAGAGGTTCTCCAGTTCCTGATCCTCCTGACCAATGTTGGAGTTCCTTGAACAAAGTTATTTTATATGAAAAATGAATGCGGTTCAATGCAAACTTTGCTCACAAGAATCAATTTCTGCTTAAGAACTTTTTAGGACTGGCTCCTGTGCAGGTGGCACGTAAAATAAACCATTTTGAGCGTGGCCGTTGCCAGTACCACCTGACTGGCTTACGTGCCGGTGGCACGTAAAAGCACCCTCTACACTCCCGGAGTGGTTGGCGTTAGGAAGGTCATCAAGCTGTAGAAACTCTGCCAGATCAGATTGGAGCCTGGTGTAGCCATCTGGTTTGCCAGTCCTCAGTCAAATCGTCCAACCGATGCTAGCATGGAAGGCGGTCATTAAATGATGATATATATATATGTTTGTGTGTCTGTGTTTGTCTCCCAACATCGCTTGACAACCGATGCTGGTGTGTTTATGTCCCTGGAACTTAGCGGTTCGGCAAAAGAGACCGATAAAATAAGTACTAGGCTTACAAAAAATAAGTCCTGGGGTCGATTTGTTCGACTAAAGGCGGTGCTCCACCATGGCCGCAGTCAAATGACAAACAAGTAAAAGAGTAAAGAGAGTATATATATATATATATATATATATATATATATATGTATGTATGTATGTATGTATGTATATGATGTATATGTGTGTCTGTAACATGGCTCTTAGTTCAATTCTACTGCATGGTACCTTGAACAAATACCTTCTGTCATAGCCTCAGGTTAACAAATATCTTCTGAGTAGAATTGTGTCGATCAGAACTTTTCCGAGCTCAAATTCTACCGAGATTGACTTAGCCTTTCATCTTTTTGGGGGTCAACAAAATAAGCATCAGTTGAACACTGGGGGTCGATGTAATTGATTTAGCTCCTCTTTTGAAGTTGCTCCTCCTGTGCCAGAATACTAAACTAATATAGATAGTGATGGTGGTAACATATTTTCTGGTGGTGGTGGTGATGATAATGTGGGTGGTGGGGATAAATGATGTTGGTTGTAGTAATGAAGTTTGTGATAGTGGAAGTGATATTGATGTTAGGTAATAAGCATGTATGTGGTGGTGGTGAGAGTAATGATATTGGTGGTGTTGGCGGTAATAATGGTGTTTATGGTCTTGATAGTGGTGAGAAGGTTGTGTAATGGTGTTGGTGATGGTGCTGGTGGTGTTTATGTTGTTGATAATGGTAGTGGCGTTGTAATAATGGCAATTATACAAGTGGCTGTCTTTGGCAGTGAAGATGGCTATGTTTGTTGTTGTGATGATGTAGGATGATTCTGTGCAAATACCAGGATTCTCTTTTAAAAAAAAATTATATCTTATACCATTCTATTTAATGACTAACGTCTGTATTTCTACCCCCGCCCCACTACCACCACCACCACCAGTACCAACACTATCAATACCACCCTCATCATTACTTCAACAGACAAACTGGTTTGCTTGCAATGTCCGCCATTATGGAATCTGTGGAATTTACTTGTCTTGCTCAGGAAACTTGTCTTTTAATCAGTTCAATCATGCTTGCTTCCTTGTTCGTTGAGATTTGATTTAAACAAACCCAACCTACCCCCACCGGCACCCTCACGCCTCCCCTCCTACCCCTGCCACTGCTATTGACAGTGCACCACCCTTTGTTCTGTTTTCTCGAAATGGAAGCACATGGGGACGAATATGTAGATGCATTCGCTACACACAGCGGGTAAATATAGGCATTCATGTACATACACAAATATATGTATACATCCGCATACATGTATTATATATACAGACGCATATAGATACATGTACTCATGCAAACACACACACACACACTACTGTCACAATTTGTAATAGTATGAAATGCTTATTTAAATGGCGAAATCGTTAAGCTTTTAGTGTAGATTTTTCTTAAACATCCTGTTGTAATGCTTTGATGTTTCTCAAGAGATTTACGTCATTGTATTGTATTGTAAACCTCTCGGTTACTTCTGTTGTGTGGCTCATGGCTAGTGATGTTGTGAAACTCTTGGTTGGTGGTGCTGTGATGTTTTTCAAAAGATTTCCTTACTGTTGTGGTATGATGAGCATCTTGATTAGTTTCATTGTGGGGAACATCTTGATTGGTTTTGTTGTGAAGGAGCACTCCGTCAGTTACGACGACGCGGGTCCCAGCTGATACGATCAACGGAACAGCTTGCTCATGAAATTAACATTCAAGTGGCTGAGCACTCCACAGACACGTGTACCCTTAACGTAGTTCTCAGGGAGACGCAGCGTGACACATAGCATGACAAGGCCGGCCCTTTGAAATACAGGTACAACTCATTTTTGCCAGCTGAGTGAACTGGAGCAGCCCAATGGGCAATAAACTATGCTTAAGAAGACCTGTTGAGTCAAATGAAATCATTGTTGAATGACCGTTGAATAAACTATGCTTGAGAAGACCTGTTGAGTCAAGTGAAGTCATTGTTGTGGCCGATGCCAGTACCGCATGACTGGCTCCTGTGCCAGTAACACATAAAAAGCACTATTCAAGCATGGTTGATGCCAGTGCCGCCTGACTGGCTCCTGTGCTGGTGGCACATAAAAAGCACCATTCGAGTGTGGTCGTTGCCAGTGCTGCCTGACTGGCTCCCATGTTGGTGGCATGTAAAAAGCACCATTTGAGCATGGTCGATGTCAGTACCGCCCGACTGGTCCTCATGCCAGTGGCACTTAAAAAGCACCCACTACACTCTTGGAGTGGTTGGCATTAGGAAGGGCATCCAGCTGTAGAAACCTTGCCAGTCCTCAGTCAAACTGTCCAACCCATGCTAGCATGGAAAGCAGACGTTAAACGACGATGATGATTCTATATATATATAGAGAGAGAGGGAGAGTGGGGGGGGGGAATTTTGAAGAAGGTTGAAGCAAGCCGGGTATAGGCGGTCATCAAGTAGTGCTCACATAAATCTGAAACTTAAATTACGACTCTTTTGTCCTGGGTAGGTAGTGCTGTTGTGGGTGGTTGGCTATAAAAACGATTTTCATTGAGCAGGAAGTAAAAATGTCATAAACAAATTTAGGTTTGAGGAGTGTATTTACATGCAAGGTTGTGAATAAAAATTAACAAAAGGAATGATGTAATAGTCTTATCTTTACTCACCCATACAAACACTCATACACACACACGCACGCACACACATACATACATACACACATACACGTGTGTATGTTAAAGAGCTTTTGTGTTTAAACACGAACACTGCATCTGTTAAAAGGTATCTAGCCAGATGCCAAAATATAGAAGTTACAAATCTTTGTTAACAATGTATCTTGGAGTGAATTCAGCTATAAATAATAGCTTTATAAGAACCCTTTGGATAGAAAAGAAGGCGGGAAGCTGCCTGTGGAACTTGAACCAAATTTGCTCCAAGATTCTTTTCACATATTTCTTGATTCTTCTCCTTAATAGAAGATACAATTTCTTTTCAAGACCTTCTCATAGAAAACATCTCTTAGTTGCATGTTCAAAAACAAACTGTTATTGTTTGTTCTTTGGACAGCCCTGGGATGCATTACAATCAAATGCCTTCCATTGATGACCATTCCATTTACCCTTTTTCCGAATTAAAGTGCGTAGAGGACTACATTCAATCCAATTTGATCTTCTTAAGACGGTCAGGTGGAATTTTTACTGCTGTCTCTATTGAGTTGAGCACCATTTATAGAGGTTCCTATGGTTTACTTTATATAAAAAAAAACTCTCATTTATGGGGGGCCTTGTACGTGGTCTCTTGACTTACTAGAAGTGGCAGTTAAACCTCCTTCAACTCGCACTTAATCATCTTTAAAAAAAGGAAGGACACGCATTACATGATAATGTAGTCTTAAGAAAACCCCTTACCCCAAAAATGTTGGGATGGGCATAGCTTGTAATGCCTTTGTTTATAGTCTGCACACACCAGGGTTTACCTGGAACTAAATAATAGTAGCTTAGTCGATTATTCTATTTAATAATGATTTAGTTGAATCTGAGAGACACTTCCGTTCTAGCTCGGTTCCCTTCCCTGACACCTACTCATGTTGTTACCTTGTGGACTGCACGTACTGCATAAAATCTCCTTTCTTGTATATAAAATCAATAGAGACAAGATATTTGATGAGGTGAAATATATCATTCCTGTCCCTCCCCCAATCATTCTTTTGCAGTGATTCATTCCTTGATATGTTTGTCATCATCTCACTCTTGGTGTCATAAGTGACATAACTCCTTTCCCTTTGCCCGCTTTGCCCCCTTTTGCCTTTTTAACCCATTTCTGATCCCAGCCCAGTAACGTCTTCAAGTTGGATGTCTTCAAAACATTTTTTGCTTTTTCACAGAATTAATGTATTTATTTATCAATTTAACAATTTGCCGATATGTTTAGGTTATTTTTCTGTACCCTCAGTTAATTATTGTTGTTATTGTAGTTCTGCTCTGGATCGGTCTTTGTTTAGCAAACTTATGATCAAAGGCTTTCCAGCCATGACCATCCTGTCTTGTGGTTTTAGATACAGTACAGAGTGTTTCAAAGTGGGTTCAATGAAAATAAATTCGAGGGTTCAGCAACATAAGATGTCTTTGAATGAAATTTAGTAATTTATTGTATTAAACAAAGGCTGTTCACCACTTTCAGAATAAATGAGGTACAGGCCTGGTTGTATGGTTAAGAAGTTTGTTTCTCAACCATGTGGTTTTGGGTTCAGTTCAACCATGTGGTTTTGGGTTCAGTTCCACCATGTGGCACCTTGGACAAGTGTTTTTTTTTTGCTGTTGCCCCGGGCTAACGAAAGCCTTGTGAGCAGATTTTGTGGATAGAAACTGAAAAGCTCATCATATATCTTTGTGTGTGTGGATGTTGCAGTTTCTTTCTACAGAATCCGATCACAAGGCTTTAATTGGCTTAGGGCTGTAGAAGAAGACACTTGCCTAAGCTGTTGTGCAGTGGGATTGAACCTGAGACCACATAGTTGAATATTCAGTTGTTCAGTCAACTGGACTACTTTCACATTGAAAGGCAGGTACAATACCTCAGGTAATGTGGTTCCATATAAGGTTCTGTCTCCCTAGTTTTACTCACACATCTAAGGTTGACCTAAGGCCATGATAAAAAATACCAGAACAGCATGTTCGAAGGGTGTTCATTAAAGATTTCCCCTGACCCACTACTGGTTTATTGCAGGAAACAGAACTTGTGCAGGTATAATCACACATGTCCGTACGTGTCATTTTGTAAATTGCAGCTTTCTTCTGTATTCGTTTGTCTTTTATGGCTGCTGAAGTGGACTAAGCTGTTATAATGGAGGCAGTTGAATGCAGATCAGTGAACAGGTTCTTATACTTGAAAGGTCATACACCAAAAGAGACTTTCGATGAGATGAAAGAAGTTTGTGGTGACAATGCACCATCATATGATATAATCAAACACTGGCATCGCCAGTTCAAATGGGGCTGGACATTGGTGGAAACTGTTCCTATTCCCGTATGATCACATTCCACCATTGATGAGGATGCCATCCATAAAGTGGAAGCTGCCATTTTGGAGGATAACCACAAAACTATTCGGCAACTAGCCCAAGAAGTGAAGATAAGTGTAGGGTCCGTGGAAAAAATCATTTATGACCATTTGCAAATGCGGAAGTTGTCTGCATGATGGATTCCCCAGATGCTCACACCTTTTCGGAAGCAGGAATGAGTCACTTGCTCCCAGGTTCATTTGGCAGTGTGCCAAGAAAACGAGGAGGACTTTATTGGCAGAATTATCACACAGGATGAAACATGGGTCCATTGCTATGATCCTGAGATTAAAGTCCAGTCGAGGCAATAGAAGCATGATAACTCACCACCTCCAAAGAAGGCTCATGTCCAACCCTCAGCAGGCAAGGTGATGCTCAAAAACTTTTGGGACTAGAATGGAGTAGGGACGATGGATTTTTTGGCAAAGGACACCACAATTAATGGGGCATATTATGCTTCTCTGCTGCAGAAATTGTGGGATGCTATCAAAACATGACCAAAGGAGTTCACCTCCTCCAAGACAATGCCCCAGTTCACCCTGTGTGATATTTGTTCCCTCTGAATTCCACAGACAATCCCCTTGTCAGTTTTGGCTAGTTAGAAAGAAATGCAGTGAGCCTTCTGATTGGCCTGTTGGTAACCGGTAACCAATGGCAACAGATTCACCACTTCCATATCTATTTGTTAGCATTGTTCCAATCCACGCATATTTATTCACACAAACATGTAACATAATGCATAAACTCTAGCTGTTGCTTATCTCTTCTCTGCCACCACCACCACCACCACCACAGCATAGCCCACCTCTCCTTCTCACATATGACTAATTCAACAACAACAATAACGAGGTCTTTCATGTTTTTGTTATGCATTATTTTTATGATGTTTTGGTATTGTAATATTCTATTCTGTTCTGTTCTGTGATGCTATTATCATCAATTAAATATTAATTTTTTTTTCTTCTGGATATGTTTATATATATATATTTTTTTTGAAATGCATTTTATTGCATTTTTATAGAAATGTATTTTCTCTGCTGCTGATGTTTTTTTTTTTTTGTTTTTGCTGTTAATTGATCATATAATTATGTAGTTGCTCGTCAAAAATGATGTACTTGTGTGTTTGTGTGTGGTCGAGGAAAGGAATGGGGGGGGGGGGGGTATAATAGCTGTTATTGAAATAAGCAGTATTCTATTCTGATCTGGGCACAAGGCCCGAAATTTTTCGGGAAGGGGGGGGGGGAGAGCAGTTGATTAGATCGATCCCAGTACGCAACTGGTACTTAATTTATTGACTCCTGTAAAGATGAAAAG
This sequence comes from Octopus bimaculoides, assembly GCF_046866305.1. Lineage (NCBI taxonomy): Eukaryota > Metazoa > Mollusca > Cephalopoda > Octopoda > Octopodidae > Octopus > Octopus bimaculoides. Next base: position 51,952,679 of record NC_142942.1, read on the forward strand.
TAAAATCAACCTTGGTGGAATTTGAACTCAGTACATAAAGACAAATAAAATGTTGCTACGCATTTCGCCCGACGTGCTAATGTTTGTGCCAGCTCACCGCCTTGGCACCGATATAATATTCTTTCTACGCTAGGCACAGGGTAGGGGAAATGAAGTGCTTGTGAAGTACTGGGGTGAGGGTGGGGGTGGCCAGTGGTATCGGCTAAGCAGCTTCCTTCAAAATTGTTAGCCTTGTGCCTAAATTGCTGCATCTTTTATCTTCTCTTTGTTTCAGGCATTAGACTGCGGCCATGCTGGGGCACCACATTGGAGAATTTTTAATCAAATGAATCAACCCCAGCACTTATAGTTTTTTGTAAGCGTGGTAATTATTCTATTGGTCTCTTTTGCCAAATCGCTAAGTTACGGGGACATAAACACACCGACAGTGGTTGTCGAGCAGTGACAGCGCGGACAAAAACACACCGACAGTGGTTGTCAAGCAGTGACAGCAGGGGCAAACACAAACATACACACACACACAATGGGCTTCTTTCAGTTTCCATCTACCAAATCCACTCGTAAGATGATGGTAGAGTTGAGGCTTTAGTAGAAGACACCTGCCCAAGGTGCCATGCAGTGGAAGTGAACAAGTTGAAGTAGTAGAGTGGCACCAGCACCATTGCTTTTTATGGTGCCTCATAAAAAGCACTGGTGATGGTGCCACGTAAGACTCACCCAGTAAACTGTGTAAAGTGGTTGGTGCTAGGAAGGGCATCCAGCTGTAGAAACCAAGCCAAAACAGACTATGGAATCTGGTGTGGCCCCTGGCCTTGTCAGTTCCTATCAAGCAGTCCAACCCATGCCAGCATGGAAAATGGATATTAACTGGGGATATTGATGATGATGATGTAGACTGCATTCTGATTTCAAATCCTGGCAGGGTTGAGAAACCGTTAGGCATGTCCTGGGGTTAATTCATTTTTGACTATCCCCTGCTCTCCTCCCTTTGTATCTCTCTCAAAAGTTTTTGGCCATGTTCCAATGTTAAAAATTCATTATTGCCATTATTGATTTCTTTGTTTATATTTAATTTTTTTTTTTAATCATAGAAACCAACAGCTCAGATTTATAAGGAGAGGGCATGGTGAGACAGTGACATTCATGCTGATGTATGTGAAGTAAAGTATGTTATGTATCGATGGTGGTGGTGGTGGTGGTATTGGCAGTTATGTTCATGTTGGGCTTGAATGAATAATAATTCAATATGAGTTTTAACAATGCTTAAAAACAAAATTCTCTTTTGTCCTTTTATTTAATTAAATTTCTTCTCTATTACATGGCTATATAGGAAAAAAAACTAAATTTATGATTATGGAAGATTTTAAATGACGTTTTTATTGATTCCTGCCATTTTTTGTATTTGTTTTTATGTTTCTTTTTTTTCTTCTCTCCTTAAATAAAATTATTAACCAAATGACCTAATAACACAGATTAAACTGTAAGTACATAGAAATTGCTTTCAAATTTTGAAATAAGGCCATCAATTTTCAAGGAAGGAGTCAAGTCGATTACACCAGCCCCAGTACGCAAACCCTGCCAAAAAAAAACACAGTAGTCTGGGGTAATTTTCTACCTGCCCAGTTCCTGTCAACCATGTATGCATAGAAGACTGACTTTAAACAATGATGATACACACACACACACACACAGTTGAAATTTACAAAAAAAAAAACAAACAAACAAAACAAAAGACGAAGACAGGTGTGTAAACAACAAACAGATGTATTAGTTTAACGCTTGGGAAGTGAGAAAGTCTTTTACGTTTCGAGCCTATGCTCTTCGACAGAAAGGAACACAGAAATAAACAGGGAGAGAATATATATATATATATATATATATATATATATGTTGTTGTACTTGGGGATGGTCATATTGCCAGTTTAGCCAATAAATATGTAAACGGAATATATATATATATATATATATATATATATATATATATATATACATACATAGATCCACACAAACATATGACATCTCTTTCTTCTGCCTGACAATTCTCAATTCCAATGTTGGCCATTAGTGCCAAATTTTAGCTACAGTACCAAGATTTATTATGGCATCAAAGTTTTGATTTATATTTCGTTATTAAAATTGGTTCCATAATAAATTGCCTGTGTAGAAAATCATAACATTGTCAACTAATGTGTCTCTGTGTAGTTATTTTTTTTTTTTGCCGAGAGAGAGGAGGTAACTTATTGCTATCATGCGTTTTAAGGTGGTGAGATAGGGCAGTTCTTCACATAACTAATGTTATTCATTCATTGATGACTTTTTTGTTTACAATTAATTTTTGCATTATTACATTGACGACTTGGACTCACTAAAGTCGTGTATGTGTGTATGCGCACACATCCATGTGTGTGTATGTGTGCACGAAGATGCATGTGTGTGTGTGTATTTCATGGACAGTTGTGTCTTTGAATATATGTATCGTATCGTGTGAATTTTAAGCCACAGGAAATAAATCAAAACTATAGAAACAGAATGACAAATAAATGTTTCTTTATTCAATCAATATTTACCTTTTACAAGATAGGTGCAGGCATAGCTATGTGGTTAAGCTTACTGTTGGACCATATAGACTTGGGTTAAGTCTTGCTGCATGAGAAAATACTTGAGAAAGTATCTTCTGCTGTAGCTCCAGGTTAACGAAAGTGGATTTGGCTGATGAAACTGGAAGAAGCCTGTTGTGTATATGTGTGTATGTATTTGTGTTACCCTTGACCCCAGTACTCAACTGGTACTTATTTTGCTGACCACCAAAAGGACAAAAGGCACAGTAGACCTTGGCAGAAATTGAACTCAGAAAGTAAAGAACCAGAAGCAATCCTGCTAATCATTTTCTCCAGCACACTAACGATTCAGCTGGATTCTTACTAAAGTAATGTAATCAAATATGCATAGAAAATACACTCAAACATATGACTGCTATTTCTAGTGGATCAAGCGATCATATCAAGCTCCCTCATCTGCTTAAGAGATGGTGTGCTGCTGTCTACTTTTTTTTCTTATAGCATCTTTAGTTTGATTCTATATTTATTTAATTGTTTTTTCTTTTTCTTTTCTAATTCCCAGTTCTGGCTGTTCTAAAAAGGCTATCAAAAGAGCTTACCATTTGCTGTGTCAGCAATGTGCTGAAAACAGACAAATATGTCCAAAATGTGCTAAAAACCATGTTGCGACGGAGACAAACGATGAAGCGTAAGTATAGAATTATTTTTACATTTCTACATTTAAGATATTTTAGCCTATACTTTCAATATTTGAGCCTATAGTTTCGATATTTGAGTCCATTGTTTGGTTTTTTAGCCTATACTTTAGATATTTCAGCCTATAGTTTCGATATTTTAGCCTATAGATTAGATATTTTATTCTATATTTCAGATATTGAGCCTATAGTTTGGATACTGAATGAATAGTTTAGATATTTAGCAATACTTTAGATATGTTAGCCTATAGTTTCGATATTTGACCCTATAATTTAGTTATTTTAGCCTATATTTTCGACATTTCAGCCTATAGGTTAGTTATTGTAGCCTATGCATTAGATATTCTAGCCTATACTCCCGATATTTTAGTCTATTGTCCCCATATTTTAGCCTGTGTTTTAGTTATTTTTGCCTATACCTTAGATATTTGAAGCCTATAGTTTACCCATTTTAATCTATATTTATATTTTAGCCTATACTTTCGATATTTCAGCCTATACTCTAGATATTCCAGGAATTAGTCCCCTCCTCCCCTTTCTCGGAACTTTCCAGGAATTAATCCTCCTCCTTCTCTTCCTTGGAACATCCCAGGATGTAGTTAATTCCTCTCGTCATATATATATATATATATATATGTCTGTGTGTGTATATGTTTGTGTGTCTGTGTTTGTCCCTCCAGCATCACTTGACAACCAATGCCGGTGTGTTTACATCCCCGTAACTTAGCGGTTCAGCAAAAGAGACCGATAAAATGAGTACTAATCTTACAAAGAATGCAGTGCTCCAGTATGGCCACAGTCAAATGACTGAAACGAGTAAAAGAGTAAAAGAATATATACAAGAGCCACAATTCTTGTTTAGATTGATTGATCCAAATCCACTCACAAGGCTTTGATTGACTCAGGGCTATAGAAGAAGACACTTAGCCAAGATCTCATGCAGTGGAACTGAACCAGAAACCACATGGTTGAAAAGCAAGCTTCTTAACCACAGAGCTATAATGCCGATGGAAATAGTTTTAAGAAATCTACATTGAAATTGTATGTGACAAGCCAGCAGGATGGCTGTACCAACAAATTTTCTTAAACGTCTTCTAGCAATTTGTCTTATTAGTAAGAAGTAGGTATGAATTAGTGAGAGGACAAGTCTATAATCTAGCTTATCTTATGACAGGTTAGTTAATGTCTTGGGCAGGAGATGGGGCATGGGGAAGAGCGGTGTTGGATACTTGCTAGAACTGACATTTACAGTTTTAAACATGTGAGAATCTGTGTGGGTGTATGTGTGTGTGTGTGTGTGTGTTGCACATGGAAATAATGTGCATTTGTAAATGTGAAGGCATATGTGGGTGTACATGCGTGTGTGCGTTCCATGTAGAGATAATGTGCAGGTGTAAATGTGAAGGTATGTATGTGTGTGTATGTGCATGGGTAGATGTGCTTGTTGTTGCACATGCACATATAATGTACAGCTGTAAATTTGTGTGTGTGTGTGAGTCTGAATTGCACAAACATCATCGTCATTGTTTAATGTTCACCTTCTATGCTGGCATGGGTTGGCTGGTTTCACAGAAGCTGGCCAGGCAGGAGCTTGCACCAGACTTCTGTGTCTGTTTTGGCAGGGTTTTTAATGCTGGATGCCCTTCCTAACACCAACTACCTAATAGAGTGGACTGAATGCTTTTTACATGGCACAAGCACAGGCGAGGTCAGTTTTGGCATGGTTTTTATGGCTAGATGCCCTTCCAAATGCCAACCACTTTACAGTGTGGACTGGATGTTTTACACACAGCACCAACACTGGCAGGGTCACCAAGTAACTTGCAAGACAAAGATCCTTTGATAGGGGAAGGGGCATTGGAGGAGGAGATCTTGTGTCAGATGATGTATATAATATGTGAACTGTTAAAAATAGCAACAAAAATCTTCCTCAAATCACACCCTGCCGTTTTGAATAAAGAAATAAAGCATTGAAATATGTATTAGATTATCTTAAAAAGTTAGGAGGGTCATATTTGGAATGCTTTTGATCATGGGTTTGCTTGACCAGAGCTGGTCTCAGGCTGAACAACATCTGTGAACATGTGAGGTTGTGTGTGTATACAATGGAAGGGTTATGTGTGTGTGAGTGCATGCATGCGCATGTATAAATATATATGCATGTGTATATATATGTATGTGTTTGTGTGTGTATATATATATATATATATATATATATATATATATGCATGTGTACATACATGTTTGTACATGTATATATATTTATTGTGTATGTGTGTTGGCGTTAGGAAGGGCATCCAGCTGTAGAAACACTGCCAAATTAGATTGGAGCCTGGTGTTGCCATCCAGTTTCACCAGTCCTCAATCAAATCGTCCAACCCATGCTAGCATGGAAAGCGGACGTTAAACGATGATGATGATGATGATGATGATGATGACATATATATATATATTATTTACATCTATCTATATATATATACACACACACACACACACACATATACATATGCATATATACATACGTATATGTACATACATACATATATATATATATATATATATATATATATATATATATATATGTATATATTATCATATGATTGAACGGCACACATCCTCTTCCAAGTAAGTTTTATCTATATGTATACGTATATATATATGCACACATGATCCATGCATGTGTAGAACATTAAGAGCGAACATTAAAAATGATGCTTTCACACACACACACACACACCTGTACAAGTAGTAAATCTGTGTCACTTGTAAATCCAATTATTGTGTGTATGTGTGTGTGTTTGTATACAAACACAAACAGAAAGGCAGATGAGGCAGTCAGTCAGTCAGTCGGACCTGATATGCCACGAGAAGGAAACTGAAAAGATCACTGACCTCCAGAAGCGAGACTCATTTCTTTGTTGTGTCAACAAATCAACTGTCTTTTAAACCCACTCCACACCACACCACACCACACCACACCCCTCCACACCACACCACACACATACATCTATCTGATGCCAAAGACACTAATCAAGCCACTACACTTCCCACTGTTGACTTAGTCTCTCTTGGCTTTATTTGGAATTATTGTTTTTATTTCTTGAAGGTTTTTGTTCTTTTCTTTTTTTTGTTTTAATTTACAGTTCCCTATTAACAGCCGCCAAGTGGTTTTTGTTGTTGTTTGTTGTTATTTTTGCTATCTTTGTTATTGTTCTTTTTTTTGTTGGTGTTGAGAAAGTTTCTCCACTTGTCTGGATGATCAGCTCTGATGCGGAAATCGTTCTTTTGCTGCTGCTGCTGTTGTTGCTGTTGTTGTTGTTGTTGGTGGTGGTGGTAGGAAATGTTCGAGAGCTGGAAGCCTTTGGACTGTCTAGAAATAGCAGCCAAATTCCTTGTAATCACATCGTACATCATTTTCCTCCTCATCACCACCATCACCATCGATCTTCTTCATCATCATCATCATCATCATTATCCATCTCATCATCATAACCACCTTTACCTCTGTTCTTCATCATCACCATTATCATTATCATCATCATCACCACCATTCAACATCATCATCATCATTCAACATCATCATCATCATTCAACATCATCATCATCATTCAACATCATCATCATCATCATGTGTATGTCTCTTTGTATTGATGTTGCATGATAGTTGTGTCACCATCATGCAACTGGTTTTCTTCATTTCTATTCTTCTGGAATGGCGGGGGTGGGTGGGTGGGGACTATTACTTTGCCTTGAAACAGGTGAAGTTTGGTGACAGGAAAGGCACCTAGACATAGAAAAATCTGCTTGAGTGTGTTTCATCTAACCCATGCAAGCATGTAAAACAATAGACATTTAAACAGTGAGGCTGATAACATATAACATAATTTATCTGTCGTCCTTTTTGTACCGGATTCTGAAATCATAGAAATTAAGTGAGTCTTCATATTTCTTTATTCTTTCCAGCCCAATGCCAATGCTGTAACTTAGCCTGCGGGGCAGACATAAAGAATGTGGACTGCACCCCGCTTTCAGTTTTTTTTCTTTTTACAGAATTCCCCATTTTTGAGTTTTAAAATTTTAAAATGCGTTTTTTTTTTTTTTTGCAGAATCAGACTCTCCGTACTCGAAAATGGGGGATTCTGTAAAAAAAAAAAACGAAAGTGGGGGTGGTCCACATTCTTTATGTCTGCCGCCTGTGGCAATATCGGATAGATCAGTGATTCCCAACTAGGGTCCATACAATCCCTGGAGGTCCATATAAAAGTCCCCAGTCAAATCGTCCAACCCATGCCAGCATGGAAAGCAGGCATTAAATGATGATGACGATGATGATGATGATGATGAGATAGATAGATAGATAGACAGATAGACAAATAGATAGATAGATAGACAGACAGACAGACAGACAGACAGACAGATAGATAGATAGAGAGGTGAATGGGTGTCATTTAGCAGTGTGAAGATAAACAAGAGATGATGCTGGGTTTTGATTATAGAGTAAGAAGTGAAACCTTGGAACTATCAAATGTACCTTGAATAACTAGTTTCAGTAATGAGGATTAACGGTGAGGAGCTGCTAAGAATAGATAAGACAGATAAATGAGGTTGGACAGGAGATGGTGGTGGTGGGACTTCTGTAACTGAAAGAGGATGGGTGTGGGGGGGAGCTGCTAAGGTGAAGAAGAAGTAAGTAAGTGATGGTGTTGACTGGGAAAAGTTCTGTGTCTGTTGTGGTTCGTGAGGGAGAAGGTGCCAATGTGATAACATTTGACTGAAGTGATTCCCTAATTTTCACACTTCACATTTATCAACAATATTAAGCTAACGGCAATTGCTCTACCTTCGACCCCCACTCTCTCTCTCTCCCCTATGTTGATAGTGTTAGCATGAAGGCTAGATCCCTATGGTAGTGGAGTGAGAGATCCTACTCAATACTCAACAGTTGATGGCACTCACTGATATATATATCATCATCATCATCCTCATTTAATGCCCGCTTTCCATGCTGGCATGGGTTGGACGGCTTGACTGAGGACTGGCAAGCCAGAAGGCCGTACCAGGTTCCAATCTGATCTGGCAAGGTTCCTACAGCTGGATGCCCTTCCTAACGCCAACCACTCCGAGAGTGTAATTTGTGCTTTTTACATGCCACTGGCACCAGAGCCAGTCAGGCGGTACTGGCATCGACTATGCTTGACTATATGCACATACTTATCCTCACATACAGACACACATTCACAGGGATGTGTTGATGTCCCCATTACTTAGCGGTTCAGCAAAAGAAACCAATAAAATAAATACCAGGCTTTAAAAAATAATAAGTACCGAGATTGACAAATTCGATTAAAATTCTTCAAAGTGGTGCCCCAGCATGGCCGCAGTCTAATGACTGAAACCAGTAAAAGATAAAAATTGGAAAGGAAGCTATTAGAACAGTAATGCAGTGTGTGGGTGAGTTTTGTGTGCATCTGCAATGTTTGTATTACCTCAAGAAATTCTGAAAGGCCAATCTGCTTCGTTAAGCTTACTAATTATTAGCATCTCAAAGAGATTTTGTTTACATCTAAAGTGGAATAAATATCTGGACTTGAAATACCTTGAGGTATAATGATTAATTTGTAATTATTTTGCAGAACAAAATTCGTTATCATCATTCCCAAGCAGCTAACCTATAAATTAGCTTCCTTTTCTCTCTTGCTTTCTCTTGTGCTCTCTCTCCCCACCTCTCTCTCACTTGTACTTTCACCCTTCTGCTCTCTCTTCCCCTCTTTTTCACTTTTGCTCTCACTCTTGTGCACTCTCTCCCCTCACTCTCACTTGTGCTCTCTCTTTCTCTTTCTCTCATTTGTACTCTCTCTCTCTCTCTCTCTCTCTCTCTCTCTTTTTGTCACTGTCTGTGTGTATATATGTGTAATATAAGTGAAGGGAGAGGAGAGAAAATAGTAATTCAGTGAAGGAGAAGTAGTGAGAGTAATAGCGCTGACTGAGAGAGAGTGAGAGAAAGTAAAAGCAATAGAGAAAGGAAGGGGTGGAAAAAAAAATCAGCGTTTTAACTGTGTGAGTATATGTGTGTATGTGTGTGCGTGTACAAGGGAAGTATGTAAATGTTTGTATATGCGATTATTATGTACCTTATTTATATATAAAATACTACAATTAGCCATCATTTTTGATGGTACTGGGTCAGCTAGTATATATTATAAGCATCCAGTCCACACTGTAAAGTGGTTGGCATTTAGAAGGGCTTCCAACTGTAAAAACCATGCCAAAACTGACCTCACCTGTGCTGGTGCCACATTATAAGCACGCAGCCCACTCCATGGAGTAGTTGGTGCTAAGAAGGGCATCCAGCCATAAAAAACCCCTACCAAAACAGACATAGTAGTCTGGCACAGTCTTCTGTCTGGTCAGCTCCTACCAAACCGTCTGACCCATGCCAGTATGGAAAGCGGACGTTAAATGATGATGTCGATAATGATGATCCATTATATTGATCTGTGAAGGAATGTTCATGTAACAGTCTAGACTCTCACTGCCATAAATGCAATAGTTCAGTGATTGATTCATTGGAAACCTGTAACGAATGATTGCATTGTTTGTAAATTGTGACTCGAAGTAAATAAATTAAACAGATGTAAATATAACTGCACGCATATACACACGTTTGCGTTGGCGTGGATACTTCTTGGGAGAGTATGTAAAGCGATAGCTTCTTTGCTTGGGTGTGTCTGTTTATGAATTTGAAAAGGGTTAAAAAAAAAGTGTTAGTGGTGGTGGTGGTGGTGGTGGTGGTGGAGGGGGGGCTGTGCTTAAATTTGATCAGTTTCTTTCTCTCACACTGTTGAAGAGATTTGTAAACCATTAACTGTTGTCTTGTTCTTTCTCACATATCATCTCCCTACTCCCCCCCTCTCTCATGTACACATACACGAATCAGCCTATATCACTCTCTTTCACACGCACTCACTGGTCTGTCTCTTTCTCTTTCTCTCTCTCTCTCTCTCTCTCTTTTGCACACCCACCCTAAAAATATAAGGGAAATAACTCGTCTGTGTGTTTTTTTTTTTAAATCAAGACACCTAACCCATAAGAATCACTTGAACCCCCTTTCTAAACTTCAGTCTATTTAATTTTCAATATTTTATAAGTGTCTGATAGTTTTGCAGGTATGGTGTGTGGTTAAGAAGTTTGCTTCCCAACCACATGGTTTCAGGTTCAAACCCACCTTTGAGTAACTTGCTATAACTCTGGGCTGGTGAAATCCTTGTTACTTAATTTTGTGTATGGAAACTGTAAGAAACCCATTGTATACATACATACATATATATATGTGTGTATATATATATATACATATATATATATATGTGGAGGCACGTGGCCTAGCGGTTAGGAACAAAAACAAACAAAAAAGAAAAATCTCGTAGTTTTGTATTTTGTTAAAATTCCTTGACAACTGGTTATTCTTGTTAAACAAAATGGAAAAGAAACAAAGAAAGGATATTTAGTGAGGAAATAGGTCGTTCATTTAAAAATGCTTTTGTCTTTTCCACACTTATTTTCACATGGAATACATGTAACTTCATTTGTGGTTATGAGTTTGTATAGGGGTCACTGTTTTTTTCTTTTTGTATTTGATTTTTTTGTTTTTGTTTTGGGTTGTGGGTAAGTGAAGATGAGTTTCCATGCTCTGTTTCCAGTACTTGAGGAAGATTCAGCAATGGAGGAATCTCTGTGTTGTCATAGTTGTTCAATTTGCTAGAAATAACAGCTAACTCTTTCTCAAAACATGAACAGTGTAGGCCGAGGTGTGTGTGTGTCTCACCACCACTTAACAACCAGTGTTGGTGTATTTACATTACAGTAACTTTGCAGTTTGGCAAAAAGATCGATAGAAAAAGTGCCAGACTTTAAACATAAACAGTACTGGGGGTTGATTCATTTGTGCTCCAGCATGGCCGCAGCCTAATGATTGAAACAAGTAAAAAGATTAAAAGTGATATTTAATCTCAGTATAAAACTAAGATTTGCTTTTAAACAACAAGGCTTTTAACAGTTTTAAAGAGGGTTAAACTGACTAGTTTTATTGTCATTATGACATGTCAGAATTAATTTAACCTTCCTTCCAAATTACTGAAAGACTTCTGGCTGCTGTTTCTAGCTGGCTGAGTGACCATGTGAAAATACCCTTGCTGGATTGGCCAGTGAAGCAATTGTTCTTTAGGGTGTGCATCTTCTTCTTTGTTTGGTTTTACAATTCAGTATTTTCCTCATCATGACTCACTCAGCCACAAAATTGAAAGTTGTTCCTGACAAGTAATCCTGTGTTCGCCTAAACGACCACAATACAGAAGTTAATAACAAACACTGGCCATGTTATTGTTGTTGTTGTTAGCTCTATTTTTCCAAAAGAAAGTCCCTCAAAAAGTCCCTACATCTGTCTCATGACCTCAGGGTCTTTTTCGTTTTTCAAATCCTATATTGCGTTTTGTGAATGACAGCATCACTGGTTATAGGTTTTCAATGGGTCTGTTGTTGGTTCCAGTATTTACTGTAACTCTTTTACTCTTTTACTTGTTTCAGTCATTTGACTTCGGCCATGCTGGAGCACCACCTTTAGTCAAGCAAATCGACCCCAGGACTTATTCTTTGTAAGCCTAGTACTTAGTCTATCGGTCTCTTTTGCCGAACCGTTAAGTTACGGGGACGTAAACACACCACCATCGGTTGTCAAGCGATGGTGGGGGGACAAACACAGACACAAACATACATACATATATATATATATATATATATATATATATATATATATATATATATATATACAACGGGCTTCTTTCAGTTTCCGTCTACCAAATCTACTCACAAGGTTTTGGTCGGCCCGAGGCTAGAGTAGAAGACACTTGCCCAAGGTGCCACGCAGTGGGACTGAACCCGGAACCATGTGGTTGGTAAGCAAGCTACTTACCACACAGCCACTCCTGCCTGTCTGGAATCGATCTCGGAGTCTTGGGGTTAGTAGCCTGCACTCTTAACCACTACGCCATATTCCTGTAAATAATGTACATAATTCCTCATCTCTTAAATATAGAATAACAAAGCTTTGGTTGGCCCGAGGCTATAGTAGAAGACACTTGCCCAAGGTACCACACAGTGGGACTGAACCTGGAGCCATGTGGTTGGTAAGCAAGCTACTTACCACACAGCCACTCCATATATATGTCAATTAATAGTAAGAGTGGGAGTTATGTAATCATTTTTATTCGCTTACAGCTGCTTCTGCTGTGAGAAGCGTTGCACACAGAGCTGAGTGCTTGTGTACTGTGACGAAGCTATAAGGTGTTGCACATGCACTTAGCTCTGAGTGCGTTGCTTCCCACGGCAGAAACAGCTGTAAGCTAATGGAGATGATTAACTTTTCTTTTTATGTCTGTACTTGCCTAATGCTTTACTCTAAAGCATATTTGCGTTCTGTGCGTGTGTGTGTGTGTGTGTGTGCGTGCGTGTGTGTGTGTGTGCGTGTGTGTGTGTGTGTCGTGATAATTAGGGCTCGACAGATATCATGACAACCCAATAAAGCAAGTTCTATAGGCATGGTGGGCACATGAGAATTAAGGTCCTACAGATGTTGTGGTCGTCAGACAAGGGTTCCACAGATGTAAGGAATCCTAAAAGAATAGGTTTATTAAGTAGAGATGTTTAATGAACCTGACAGGGCCATCTGGACCCTGCCTGTATAGACAAGGTGCACTTGAACAAGTTGTTATACTGATGCTGCTGTCCATGACGACGACAACGATGGTGATGATGGTGGTGGTGGTGGTGGTGGTGGTGGTGGTGGTGGTGATGACCTTGTTGCTGTTGTTTTGTTGGTATGGGGGGTAGTATTTGTGGTGGGGGATAACGAAAGTAGTAGTTGGAGAATTTGTGAGGAGGGTGAGAGAGAAACAGTGGTGTAGGTTTGAGGGTTTTGGAGAGCGGTGGTGGTCACGGTGTGAGGGTTTTCAGAAGAGGAGAGAGAAAGAAAGAGGGTGAGGATGTTGATGGTGGTTTTAGTTTTTGAGAAGAGAGTGGTGGTAGTGGCGTATGGGTTTTGAGAGAGAGAGAGAGAGAGAGGTAGGGAGAAAGTGGTATGGAAATTTAGAGAAAGAGGGAAGGTAGAGGGTGGGGGAGAGGTGATGATGAATGTTAATGGGGGTGGAAATGATAGTACTTGTGAAGAGCAGAGCTAAAATGCTCCAATATTTTGTTTTACATTTATCTTTTACTTTTAGATTCCTGCAAGCTTTTTTTTTCCATTTTCTTTCTATTTTAACAAATATTTGCCAATAAGAACAAAGAAATATTGAGCCATCTTTGCTCTGCAGGAAATGGATTCCACAGAAATCTAATCCACTTTGGAGTGATGGAAACAGTATTGGTGGTGGTGGTGGTGGTGGTGGTGGTGGTGGTGCATGAACTAGTAGTTTTGACAGTAATGGTGCAGGTGGTTATTAGGCAGTGGTTGTGTTAGTGGGAAAGGAGCCTGCGTAAGTGGTAGATGTAGTTATGTTATTAGTAGTGCTGGTGGTGGTGGTGGCAGTAGATGTATTGGCGGTGGTGGTGGTAGTAGATGTAGTGGCAATGGTGGTGGTGGTGGTGGTGATGGTAGATGTAGTGGCAATGGTGGTGGTGGTGTCAGATGTGGTAGATGTAGTAGCAATGGTGGTGGTGATGGTAGATGTAGTGGTGGTGGTGGTGGTGGTGATGTGATGGTGGTGGAGGTGGTGGTAGTGGTAGATGTGGCAATGGTGATGTTGGTGTCTGATGTGGTGGTGGTGGTGGTGGTGGTGGTAGATGTGGTGGCAATGGTAGTGGTGGTAGATGTATTGGTGATGATGGTGGCAGATGTGGTGGTGGTGGTGGTGGTGATAGAAGTATTATTGTTGAAGTAAAGGACCCTAAGAGATTGGGGTTGGCTGGAAATATTTCTAATCTGACAGAGCCATGTGGACCATGCCACTATAGACCAGATGGACATGGTTAGATGCACGGATGGTGGTGGTGGTAGCAGTATGACACCCTGCTCTGGTAATATAATGGTAATAATGGTTATGCTGACGTGAAGTGGTAGATACATTTTATAGTGGGGGTTGTAGTGGTGGTACTGGTGATTACCAAACTAGTGACGATGATTATAATGGTGTTGGGGATGGTGATGATATGATGGTGGTGGTGATGGTGATGATGTGGTGGTGGTGGTGGTGATGATGGTGGTGGTGGTGGTGATGATGATGGTGGTGGTGGTGGTGATGGTGATGATATGATGGTGGTGGTGGTGATGATGATGGTGTTGGGGATGGTGGTGGTGGTGGTGATGATATGGTGGTTGTTGCTGTTGTTGCTGTAGCAATGTACATTTGAATTGAAACAAAGGAGAAAAAAGGGACCATCCTATTGGCAATAGATTTACAGTGGTTTGAATGGCCTTTACTGCTATATCTGAATTAACAGACTTAGAGACTGGAGACTGAGAACTCATTTTAACACTGAGTCACGAGAGAGAGAGAGAGAGAGAGAGAGAAGAAGAAGAAGGTTGTGTGTGTAGAATGAGCAGCAGAAGTGGTGGCTGTGATGTGGAATGGAAGTGGAAGAGGTTACTTGTTATAGAAAGCAAATATAATCTTCAAACACAAAACCAGAAAAAAATATATATATATAACATGCAAACAAACAATACAATACAATAAAGAAACTTCAAAACCTCTCTTGCATTGCACTTTTCTGTTTGTAAATAGCAAATAAACTGTCTTGCATAATAAACACACGCACACACATACATGCACGCACACACATGTATACACACACTCATCATCATTGTCCTTTTAACATCCACTTTTCCATGCTTGCATGGGTTAGATGGAAGTTGTTGAAGTAGATTTTTTACAGCTGGTTCAGAGAGAGAGGTGAAGAGATAGACAAAGATATAGAGAGGTAGATAGATATGTGTGTGTGTGTGTGTGTATATATATATATATATATATATATATATATATATATATATATATATATATATATATCTGATTTAAGCATAGAAATATAGAGTTTGATAGATATGAAGGACTAAATAAGTATTTGAGTGTGTATATATATATATATATATATATATATATATATATATATATATACATATATATACATATATATATATATGTATAGGTATGTTTGTACATATGTATGTATATAAATACACATGTGTATGTATGTATGTGTGTGCATGTCTCTATCTATCTACCTATCTATCTATCTATATCTATATAGGCGTTAGGAAGGGCATCCAGCTGTAGAAACTCTGCCAAATCAGACTGGAGCCTGGTGTTGCCATCCGGTTTCACCAGTCCTCAGTCAAATCGTCCAACCCATGCTAGCATGGAAAGCGGACGTTAAACGATGATGATGATGATGATGTATATTTATATGTACACACACACTCACTTGTACACGCACACACATATACAGCATAAGCATACACACATTTACACACATACATACAAAATAGCAAGTAGTATTTAAGAGAGAAAAATAAATAAAAAATAATTTAAAAAAAATTAATTCATTGTTTGCAGTTGGAGTTATGAACTCTTTTTCAACAGATAAACTTCCTGTTGAAAAAGAGTTCATAACTCCAACTAAAAACATTTGTCTCCCCTTACACACACTTCCTGTTTTGACACCACACTTCCTGCTTAACACAAACTTTTAACCCTTTTTTTAAACCTAACACAACTCACAATTCTCATGCATCCTTATTTTTCCAACCATTATCTACATGAACTACCATTGAACTTCAAAAGCTCAAAGACAATATAATGCATTGGTATATTTATTTTTTTATATATTATTTTTTTTTATATATTATTTTCTTCATTTTGTACTTCTTTGTAAAAAACATTTTCATTCTCCTTGAAAATTTGCTTAGCAATGAAAGCCGGTTAGAAATCTTTATTAAAATATGCTTCCAGTTTAGCATTCTGCCTTATTCTTCATTTTCCTATATATATATACATATAGTAACGTGTGCATGTACACATACACACACACACACACACACACGCACATGATTGAGTCTGAGTAATGCCCTTAATAGAAATAAAGCTTTAAGTTTTAACTAAATTCTAAATAATAATAATAATAATAATAATAATAATAATAATAATAATAATAATAATAACAACAACAACAATAATAGAGTTAAACATAAAAAAAAGGGATGGTGCGGGGTGCAAAGTGTATGGATTGAACTCCAGGACTGAAGTAGATTGCTTTCTAAAATGCCTGCTTGTTCATCCGTTTAATATTTGTTTATAGAAATAAATTGCCATGTTTGCGTTTGTTTGTTTTTTTACTTTTTTATTTTTGGTATATTTTTTGGTGTTCTGTGTTTGTTTGTTTGTTTTCCTTTTTGTCTTGTTTTTGGCATCTTGTTATGTAATGCAGCAAGATTTTTGTCAGGGCAGTTTTAGTGGGAACTGATGAGAAGTTTGGTGTGGGTGCACTGAAATATTTTGTACTTTAGAAATGCGAGTCTCTCCCTCCCTCTGTCTGTCTGTCAGTCTGGTCTGTCTGTCTGTCTGTCTCTCTGTCTGTCTCTCTGTCTGGTCTGTCTGTCTCTCTCTCTGTCTCTCTCTCTCTCTCACATACACACACATACACTAAACAAATGGTTCATTATGTATAATTATCTACAAATTGAAATCACTAATGACTGGGGTTATGTGTTCAAATCTCACTGAAGCTATTGTAATTTCTTCCCATCCAATCCCCTTTAAGACTTTGTCTCACTCTGGGTGGCTGAATAAAATAAAACAGGTTCCCTTTATTCCTGTTTTACAGCTGAATGAATCGTTAGCAGGAAATTCAGCTGCCAAAACACAATCTCTCTGCAACCATCATGTCTTTTGTACTCCCTTGGGGCAAAACATGCAACTCTGTTTCTTTAAGTTTGGTTCACTGAACAAAATAGATTCCATTCCCATTTCATGTTTTGGTGAGTTTATTATCAGCCATAGAAAAAAAAGCAAAAAAAAACAACAACAAAAAGCGACCCCCCCCCCCAAAAAAAAACCCACGGCATCCTTTAAAAAATTAAATATACAAATAAATAAAAATAGGTAATTAAAAATTCTTTTAGGAATCTGGATATGTTAAAATTTACCTGAAAGAAGCTCATTCTACTTTTGTAATTAGAAAACAATAAATGGAAGGAAAAATTTTCTTTTTTTTTTATTCTTTTTTTCATTTTCATCTTTTTGATAATTATTTCCATCACTTCTCTGCAGATAAGCATGGTTTGGATTTAATTTTTGCCAAGTGAGGCATTTTCAAACTTAGTCTGTGAGCATGTGTGTGTGTGTATTCATGTAGACCACATATATGCATGTATGTCAACATGTAGGTGTGCATATGTGTAGCT
The DNA here is from genome assembly GCF_046866305.1 of Octopus bimaculoides. NCBI lineage: Eukaryota > Metazoa > Mollusca > Cephalopoda > Octopoda > Octopodidae > Octopus > Octopus bimaculoides. The sequence goes on from NC_142942.1 coordinate 51,970,381, forward strand.
GTGTGTTTACAGCAACCTACATATAGTCCGAAAAATTGTGTTATTTTCTGAGATATTAAATAACATCTGAAATATTCTAGAATCTATCATACTCATGTGTACAACCTTAACCAATTCCAACAGCTTGCAGGGAATTTATTTTTAAAAAGTTGTTTCATTTTATTTGTTATGTATGTGTAAGCCTCTGTGTGTGTGTGTGTGTTTATGACAGGTGTTGTTGTGTGGTGAGAAGTTTACTTATGGATTACACGGTTTTGGGTTCTGTCCCACTGCATGGCACCTTGGCCAAGTGTCTCCTATTATAATCCCAGGACAACCAAAACCTTGTGAGTGGATTTGGTAGACAGAAACTAAAAGATGCTCAATGTGTGTATATATATGTTTGTGTGTGTGTGTGTGGGTTTCTCTGTGTCCCCCCACCCTTGATAACCAATATTGGTTTATTTACATCTCTGTAACTTAGTGGTTCAGCAAAAGAGACTGATGGGATGAGTACCAGGCTTGAAAATAAGTTTCAGGTTCAATTTGTTTGACTAAACCTAAACTCTTCCAGGCAGTGCTCCAGCATGGCCACAGTCCAATGACTGAAATAAATAAAACTTATAAAGGTCAAGTGAATTTAATTCTTGGACAGAATCACTTAGGTTTATCTCTATAGATTTTCTATAGAGTTCAGAGCCAACCCTAAAAGTTACAACATTCTGTATACGAATATGCCTATGTAAACAATGCAATTGAAGATATAAAAAATATTTACATATCAGTTGCCAGGAGTGTGTTTAATATGTAAATTAGTCTAACCAATAGTGTTACACTACTGAACTTAGTGAGTATTTAAGCTATACGTCTGTGGATAGTTGATGAGTTGGATGTGGTACTAATGAAAGAGCAATAAGTCTTGAAATATGTTTCTACACTTGTTACATATCTTTTTGATCTTCGATTGCATTGTTTACATAGACGTATTTGTATATGAAATGTCATGACCTACAGTGCTGGCTCTGAACTCTGTAGAAAATCTGTACAGATAAACTTTAAAATGAGAACATCACACTGCTAACACAAAAAGTGAGACACAGTATTGACTTGTAAATTTTTAACATACTTGGTAGTATATTATGGCTGCAAAACAAAATCCTGTGTCCTAGCTAGCAAATAAGAATCACTTAAATCCTGTTATTTAATAACCTTTAGAAAAATATACAGGATTGCCGCAACTATTCTTTCTTCTGTTTCTTTTATAGAACTGATATTTTTATTACATCACATAAATAGGTTGTATCTTTGGTTTTCTTTTGTTGTTATTGTAATTGGAACTGGAGACCAAATGAAATATTTTGCCCTAACCCCACCCAAGACATTCAATGTAACAGATGTTGTTCGGGTATTGTTGTTGTTGTTGAAGCTTTCCTAGGGAGTCAGTTTGCGAGACATTCAATTGAAATGTTGCTCTTGTTTTTGTTGTTGCTGTACAAGTAGCCCCAGGAGGATAAAAAAAAAATCACAGCTTACGTGGCTGCATATGAAAATATTGTGGCCAAACAACCCTGACACACCCATGTGACTGTTGTTTGTTGTTGTTGTTGTTGTCTGCAAGGGAGTTTCTATACTGTCATATGATCTGTTAGAAATAACAAGCCAATTTGCCCTTGAATCCTACCCTCTGCCTTAATAAACAGATAAGGTCATGTCAGATAATGTAAGCAGTAGTCTTAGATATAAAAAAAAATGATCATGGTTGGACTGGAGCCCTTGACCATCAACAATGGCCACCCTACATGAAGTGGCCATCACCACCACTACCACCACCATCGTCAGCATCATCATGATTGTTCTTAAGTCCAACACATGCAGATTCAGCTGTGTGATTTAGAAGCTTGCTTCCCAATCATGTGGTCTCGGGTTCGGTTCCACTGTGTCACATGCTGGACAAATGTCTTCTGCTATAGCTCCAGGCCAGCCAAAGCCTCGTAAGCAAATTTGGTAGATGGAAACTGTATGGAAGCCTATCATATATATATATATATATAAATAGAACAAAAACGCAATAGAGGACATTAAAATGTTTGGCCAGATAGACGATACAAAGGCGGTCAAGAGAAACAACAATTAGAAGGACAGACTAAAAAAAGACAGGTCATTCGTGGCTTTCTTTCATCAGTCAAGTTCCAGAAGTCACTACCATTTTGGGCAGTTACACTTATATATATATATATATATATATATATATATGTTTATTATTTATGCGCCCTTTTCAAGCCTAGCCAGGCTCATGGGCCTGGTTTCCCGGTTTCTATGGCGTATGTGTTCCCCCCAGCTGGACGGGACGCCAGTCCATCGCAGCATTACTCAAGAAACAGGAAGAAAGAGTGAGAGAAAGTTGGGGCGAAAGAGTACAACAGGAGTCACCACCACCCACTGCCGGTGCCTCGTGGAGCTTTAGGTGTTTTCGCTCAATAAACACACACAACGCCTGGTCTGGAAATCGAAACCAAGCATGTGGTAAATGGATGTTAGGATGATGATGGTGATGACGACATGACAGCCACCACCAGCAACAACAACAACACTGATTGCTCTTCACTATTTTCATACACCCTTGCTGGATGGTTGAGTTGTGTCTTACGCATGGGATGGGCCCTGCTTCAATCTGGCACCAGCAGGGTGGCGGGCTGTGTTGTTGTTTTTGTTGTATGACATGGCATGACTAAGCAGGATTAACTTTTCTGAATCTGTTTCTGTCTTTCAGTCTCAGAGGAAGAAAATAACAAAGTCCTTTGTGCTTTGATTTGAGTTTTGCTGATAATCCAAAGTGTGTGCGTCTGTTTCTGTGTGTGTGTGTGTGTGTGTGCGTGTGACCACCCATGTAGATGGTTGCATAAGTACGTTTGTATAATCTTGGCTGTTCACACACACACACACACACACACACACACACATGCGCGTATAAAATATTCAATCATTGTATGTGCATATGTTGAAGTGTGTACTATTATACACACACGTGTGTAATTATGTAAGTTGTTCCATGATGGAGTTTCTTGTTCGTGTGTGTGTGTATATATATATTTAACCCCCCCCCCCCATATATATATATATATATATATACACATATATATAGACTGAGGCTCAGTGCAGCTCTCTGGCTTACCAACTCCAGTCAAATCGTCTTCCTTTCCCTCAGTACGTTTGCATGTGTTTGTATGATCCTTATGCATATTTCGTGTGTGAGTGTATATTCTCTTTTTGCAGTTTATATTTGGTGTATACATATTCATCACTTGTGGATAGGTCTGTTATCTCTTATCTCTCTCTCTCTCTCTCTCATGTTCTTTTGTCCCATATCTTTCTTCCTATGTTTTTCTCTTTCTCCATTTCCTACATCTAGTGCCTTTCATCTCTCTCTCTCTCTATCTCTCTCCCCCCCTCTCTCTCCTCCACTTCACCAATGAATCACCTTATGGTGTGGGTTCACTTTGATGGTAGTGTAGCAGTTGATGTGTGTCAGGGGAAAGGATGATTGATGTGTACTATTGTTTTCTTGTTATTGATCTTCCTTCCAGCTTCCATCCACCCACTATGTGCCCCACCCACTCATACTACAACACATTGCACCACCACCACCACCACCACCACCACCATCATCATGTTTGGTCTGTCAATGTCAGCTCGCCAACTAAAACATCTCTGAGACCCTTACACACTTCTCCACACCTTCACAAATACTCTTTCTTCATACAACCACCTCCGCCGCCACCACCACCACCACCACCACCTGTTTCAGGTTCACGTGTCACTTCTTTCTAATAGTGCTCTGTGCCACCATCTTAAACACTTGCACTACCACCATTAACCACTAACACTCCCACCACCATCACTACTACCATTATATCTCACACTACCATCACACTCTCACCCCACCACCACCAACAGCAACAACAACAACACTGCTGTCTCTTTTAATCTTCACACCACCATCAACACCACTATCTCTCTAAATATTCGCACAGCATCACCATCACCACTACTATCTCTTAGAACACTACCACTCCCTTAAACACTTACCACCACCACCACCACCACCACCATCTTTTGTAGACCTGAAGACTCCTTTCAGTTGAAGAAAAGAGCAGAATCACTTCTATATGAAGAAATCCTTGTATGTTACCTTGTAATGTAATCCCAAAATAAAAAGAAATAAAAAACCAGTTGGAATATGGCTGCATATGTGATTGATCCTCTGTGTGCATGTGTGGTTGTGCTTATACGTATGTGGGTCAAAAGAATCGGGACATTCTCTGGTCGTTTCATTACTACTTGGGACCTCTGAATGAAGCAATGTGGATAATGTGGTCCAACATGACCGTAAAATAACTGGATCATCACAGTCGGCATGTCTTTGACCTGAGGTCAGTTTGTTTGGAGTTGATCGACTAAACAGCAACAATAAAGTTGGCAATCTGTGTATCCTACTTAATGCAAATACATCATGGAAAGGCAAATTAACTGTGGTATCTGTCCTGAGATACTATCTCTTATAGATGTAGGGTATTAGATAACATGAAAATATATCAGTAACAGATGAAAATCATACAGCTGCTACCATTTGCAGGTGAGGTGTGAACTAAAAGACTCATGTGACTAAAACTGAAGCTAGACATTCATGCCGCATTGCCCAGTCAGGACATCCGGTGAGGAAGAGTTGCACTGGTCGAGACAAGAAGTTGCCCACAGCCATGCCTGAACCTGTTATGTATGTACATATATATATATATCATCATCATCATCATCATCATCGTTTAACGTCCGCTTTCCATGCTAGCATGGGTTGGACGATTTGACTGAGGACTGGTGAAACCGGATGGCAACACCAGGCTCCAATCTAATTTGGCAGAGTTTCTACAGCTGGATGCCCTTCCTAACGCCAACCACTCAGAGAGTTTAAGTCTGGTTGTAGAGTGACCAATGGTTTCGCATCCATGAAAGCCACAGCTTTGTGGACAGCTCATCAAACGCTTTACAAATACAAATTTAACTCTTCATCTTTCAAAGATGGAAAGTTGTTATAGTCAATTGGTCAAAGGGTCATCAGAGGGTAAAAGTACTGGCATTGGTGAATGCTTTAATACTTTATTGCTCTATAATTTAGAGTGCTTCTTATTCAGATACATGATACATTGACAATCATATATATATATATATATATATATATATATATATATATATATACACTCTCGGAGTGGTTGGCGTTAGGAAGGGCATCCAGCTGTAGAAACTCTGCCAAATTAGATTGGAGCCTGGTGTAGCCATCCGGTTGCACCAGTCCTCAGTCAAATCGTCCAACCCATGCTAGCATGGAAAGCGGACGTTAAACGATGATGATGATGATGATGATGATGATACACATATACACACACACACATATATCACATGATCATTTGATCGACCAGACTATCAGATGTTGTTATACATTGCTGGTCACAATGCGTTTTGCATCCTTTTAGCTTTCAAATGGTGCCACCCTGCTAACATTAGAGATTGGTGCACTCCTTGGCCCCCTCATACCTTGTCATACCATCCCAATACATGCCAGCATAAAACATGGATGTTAAATATCGATGCCGACAATGACATTTTTATTTCTTGTTTCATTATTCATAATTACATTTTCACAGTAAATGTAATTACATTTTTCAGATTTGTACTAAAATTCTTTGTTTTTTTTTTTAATGCAATCATATTAGATTACAGTTAATTCGATCCAGCCTTCAAATATTAAAATGTTCCTGCTCCCACATTATTGTATTCCTGCAGAAGTTGATGGTTGCTGAGCTCTGATTTCAATGACTGACAAAAAATTTATCCATCTTCCAATGGCATCACAAGAATTTCTGATATGCTTCCATGGCACAATCATCATAATAATGAACGACAGTCTGAATTAAGAATCAAAAGCATCTTTGTAATTAAACCATCCAATAGGGTCGTTACTTTAGCATTGTTTTACCTTCTGTATTTTTTGCCATTCATCATCAGCAGTAGCAGCATCATCATTTAACGTTTGTGTCCCATGTTGGCATGGGTTGGATGGTTTGACAGGAGCTGGCAATCCAGAGGACTTTACTGAACTCCACTGTCTGCTTTGGCCGGGTTTTTATGGCTGGATGCCCTTCCCGATGCCAACCAGTCTACAAAGTGGACTCAGTGCTTTCATATATTCTTTTATTCTTTTATTTGTTTCAGTCATTTGACTGGACATGCTGGAGCACTGCCTTCAGTCAAATAAATCGACCCCCCCCCCCCCGGACTTAATTGTTGTAAGCCTAATACTTAGTCTATTGGCCTCTTTTGCTGAACCACTAAGTTATGGGGACACCAACTTCGGTTGTCCAGCAATGATGGGGTGACAAACACAGACACACAAATGTATACACACACATATACACACGACGGGCTTCTTTCAGCTTCCATCTACCAAATCTGCAATCTCCTCACAAGGCTTTGGTCAGCCCAAAACTATAGTAGTATTGAACTCTTGTTCTATTCAGCACGACCTTAACCCTTTAGTATTTAAGCTGGCTTTATCCAGCTCATACTGGACTGATCTGACCTCTCACACCTACCCTACAATGTCATTCGGCAAACAAGCAATCATGTCGATGAAATCTTGACGCTTTGAGATAATGCAGGATTATTTCAAAACAACGTGAATAAACAAGCATCACATTTGACAGAATAATCGGAACATCAAAGGGTTAAATTGTTAACTGCATCTTCTCAGCCACTGCCTTTCGTGTTTCTTTCCTTTTATGTTTTTGGTTATTTTCTTTTGTTTCTTTTGCTGTTATTTTTCTTCTTCCATTAATCGGTCATTAACATCATTTCTTATCATCTGCAACACGGCTCTTCTTTCTTATATGTTTACAGCGCGGAAACCAATCCAGACAGTGAATGTGCAGACAGATGCAGTGATTGCAGTTCGGAATGTAGTGATAATGCCACACAAGTATCTGGTAATAGAATTTTAAAATCATTCGTTTTTTTTCTGTAATGTAATACAACCATCAAAGAATTCTTTGATCTGAATTCTAGACTTAGTTGTCTTGTTTTAACTGTGGTTGGGTTGAGTTGTTCTGCTAATTTAGAGATTCGCAGACAGTTATTTAAGTCATGGGTTTAATGCTGGAAACAGTCCCCACCTCCTCTTCTTTTGAATCACTTCAGACATGAAGTAGAAAACATTGTTTAAGAATTTGTTTCTCATACCATTTTTAGTTACACTTGATTCCATGGGAAGACAAGTAGTAGTAGTAGTAGTAGTTGTTTGTTTATTTTACTTTTTCTCAAGTGGCCTACCAAGGAAATTATGGACATGTCCTAAGATGGATGTTTTAATCAAGATATGATCCACCATTTTAACAACGTCAGACAAAAAGAAAGGAATACGAAATGCCTTGCAGCATTCTTTTTTTCTTTCTTTTTTTTTTAACTTCTTTCAGTCATTTGACTGTGGCCATGCTGGAGCACTGCCTTTAGTCAAACAAATCAATCCCAGGACTTATTCTTTGTAAGCCTAGTACTCATTCTATCTGTCTTTTTTGCTGAACCACTAAGTTGCAGGGACGTAAACACACGAGCATCAGTTGTCAAGTGGTGTTGGCGGGGACAAACACAGACACACAAACGTATACATACACACACACATAGATATATACATATATACGACGGGCTTCTTTCAGTTTCCGTCTACCAAATCCACTCACAAGGCTTTGGTCGGCCCGAGGCTATAGTAGAAGACACTTGCCCAAGGTGCCACGCAGTGAGACTGAACCTGGAACCATGTGGTTTGTAAGCAAGCTACTTACCACACAGCCACTCCTACGCCTATATGTTTATGTTCTGAGTTCAAATCTTGCTGAGGGCAACTTTACATTTTATTGTTCTGGGTTCAATAAAATAAAGTACAAGTATAGTGCAATGAATTCGTGGAATTGTCAGAAAATGAGACAAAATAACTTGTGGTATTTGTTCCAGCTCTTTACATTCTGTAAATGGTGTCAATGTATAAATCGAAGAATGGACAAAGGAACAAGTTGGTCATTTCTGCATATTATTGTTGAGGGATAACTGTCTCCAGAATGTTCTACTACAGGGATATAAGCTGAGTTGTTAATCTCTTGCTCTCTTTTTCTTTCTCCTTTGCTCTCTCTCTCTCTCTCTCTCTCTCATTTTCTTTAAGTGGAAGTTCTCTTTTTATCTTTCTCTCTTTCTAGGCCATCACATAAAACTAGAACCTGTAGCTACAGAGAAAACTTCCAGTAATTTGTCTGAAGAACAAAGTAATTCTGATGATGATGATGATGATGATGATGATGATTCTGAAGAGGAAGAAGAAAAAAGCTTCCAGAAAGGTCATAGTCCTGTAAATCTATCTCTCACTAATTTATCTGTATCTAATTAATATTAAAATTATTTTATATCAAATATCATTGTGTTTGTTGTTATTGAGTATTCATTTAAAAAAAAATTTTCTATCAGAAGATGAAAAGCAGAACCCAAATCAAAGATTAATTGATGGGAAAAAATAAACATCAAAAGCTATGTTTTCTGAAACGGGAAATGGTTAGTGGTATTCATTGAGAAAAAAGAGAGAGAGGCTCAGATAACCAGCGTTTGGCAGCAGCAGTTTTCATTTTTGGTTTCTTTTATCTTATTCATTTACGGTATCACAAGGAAATGTGTTAATTCTGTAAATCTCCGCAAAATTGTTTCCTGCAATACAGTTCTTGGAGATATGTGGTTCGATGATCTAAGGGAGGTAACTTATGCGGACATCTGATTTTCCGCAGTCGAAAAGTCGATTTATTAACATTATAGTTGGTGCTCCTTTTTGGGAGATAATTTTTATAGTTTATACTCCAAGTAAACAAAATGTCCAGATTTGACCAGCTATTTACTCAAGTACCCAGAACAGTGTAACTGCTGACTCAAATAGCCATTGTCGTGTGTACCTAACGCTATTTCCTTTGTATTTTTGGATCTGTTTCAATAAATAAAACGATTATGAAGACATATTATCCAGTCAAAAGTACACAAACATTGTTAACCCCACTTAAACATTCGTTTAAGTTTCGACACACGGTCTCAGATCAAATCACTTACCCGAAAAGTACACCTCCGAAAGTCCAATGAATCATAATTTCATTTTTATTTTACTCGCTATTAAACACAGTTTTTAGTTCTCATTATTGTTGAACATCGTGTTAGCTGCTCTGAATAAAGTATAGAAATATACATCAGAAATGTTTCCTAGTGTCTTCTCCAAGAAGAAGCATGAAGTCTAAGAATGTTTTTAGATCTGATATTTATTTTCGGTCGATGATTAAGTTGAAAATCGAGTAGTTTTGCTATCCTAACCAGAAATCAAATCATTTGCAGCAGATCTATTAAATCAAATCCTTACCACTTCGGCATGTTGTCTTTCTCATCATCATCGTTTTAAAGTCTAGTTCTCCACGCTTTCGTGGAAAATGGACTCTAAAACATCGATTCTATGATTCCAGGAATCAAAACTAAAAATTCTGTTGTTTGGGGACTCTTAACATCTATTGAAAAGGTTGCAAGACTCAACGAAAATTTTAGAAAAATAAAGGAAATGAGTTGAAGTTTTACCGGTGAATGTGTTAAATTATAAGGCACTAAAAGAGAATGATTCTCCCCAGACACAACAGAATATGCTTCAACACACGAACTCACATAAAGAACCTTGCAAACCAAATCCAAAAACGAAATAAAACTAAAAATGTTTGTATAGAAAAAAAACCTAGCAAATTTTATTTTTACTAATAATTTCAGCAATGGAAACAATTAATTATATAGTTCTCTGATGCATGGAAGCCACAGTAAGCTTCGGTCGGATTCCAACTCCCCAAGTGAAGAGATACACCAAACACTGTCCAATATTCTTTCTGCTCAATGCTAATAAGATGATATTCTGCTTAGTCTAACGCTAAATTATCTCCCTTGTTTATCAAAACTCCGTCAGTATCTCAGGGGAAGTAACTCCTGAATTAACAACATTTTTTTTTAGGCACGAAGTCCGCAATCAAAATTGGAGAAGGCATTGTAGGATTAGGAGAAAGAGGCGTACATTATAAGGTTGGCTTAGAACGCTGAAAGCCAAGACATCGGCCCTAAGTGCCCCATACTTTCAATTTACTTTCTTTGGGTTGAGAACTGGAAGAGTGTATATTATCTGTTTCCACAATTAAATGGTTTGTGTCAGAAAAAGATTTCAGCTGCGACAAAAATTACTTATTACTTTGACTACCAATATTAATACAGGCTAAGAAGTTATAGATTACAAAGAATATGACTAAATAAGTTATAAATCATGTTTGGTCCTTCCTTGGAATCAGTTTACGTCTCTGATTGCCATGAGTTTTTTGATTTCTGGATGGGATTTGAACCCAAGCCTTTAATTCCTAAACTAGGGATTATGATACTTGCTTCCACTGGGGCTGTAGTTCTCAATTGAGCTTGCATCCATATAGCTTTTCTTTCTTTTCTATTATTCTTTGCCTTAGTGTTAGAAAAGTTAAAAAAGTTTAAAAACCATCTAAACTTTATGAAACACAAGCCTTTGCTACTTTTTCAACACTCATTGCTCCCATCCGACAGGAAACACTGCACTATGCCATGCAGAACATGGTGACTGGAGATTAAATACATGCATTATATTTTCAGTCTTCACTCATTTATTATTTTATCTTATGTCCATTGTCTGGAAATCATTTGTCATGTCGGTGACCTCTTCAGCAACTCTTCCATCCCACATGTCTCCTGTTCCAAAGAGGTAACAGATGTGTGGCAAATGATTTCCAGACAACGGGCATAAGATAAAATTAAGAACAATAATAAACAAGTGAATGAATGAATAATAAACAAGCAGAATGAATATATAGTGCGTGTGTTTATTTGTCAAGAAAAAAAACGATGATCATCCTGAAATATAACAATATAAGTTAATGGTGTTTATCGGATTACTAGAATTTCCAAATAAGAATTCTGACGTTCGTTATATAAATATGTTGACTACCATTTAACTGGTGAGTTCTCACATGGAGAGATGAATGAGAAAATGGTCTGTGAAAGAGAGGATGAGAGGGGAATGTGTTATGGAAAGAGGATGAGATGCGTAAGAGAAAAAGGATGGGGTGGATATTTGTTAGATAGAAATTATTGCCTTTGCACAGCTTCTAACGTTGGAGATGTTCTACAGTGTCAGCTGTTCACTACCAGATCCTTTCAGGGTCAGTAAATTAAGTACCAGTTGAACACTGGGGTCAATGAAATCGACTACCCCCACTTCCCCAAATTTCAGGCCTTGTGCCTATAGTAGAAAGGATTATCATCATCATCATTATTATTATTATTATCATTATTATCATTATCATTATTATTATTATTATTAATTATTTGTTGTGTTTTTTTTTTTGCCAGCCATATCTATTTTAGAGAATGGAATGGAGCCTGGTGTTGCCATCCGGTTTCACCAGTCCTCAGTCAACTCGTCCAACCCATGCTAGCATGGAAAGCGGACGTTAAACGATGATGATGATGATGATGATTGAAGAAAGTGGGAGAGGAGGTGTTTATCAGAAAAAGTGGTGGGTATCAGAGAAATATAGACAGACAGAAAGAGATTCATAACCAAAAGGAAGGAAAAGAAAGAGAGAGAGAGAGAGAGAGAGAGAGAGAGAGAGAGAAGGAGGAACTATAAGAGTTCAGGTAGCAATAAACATTGTAAGACTCAAGTGAATCATGTGATTATGTAATCTAGGCCATGTGATAATAAGTGATCTTTAACAGAGGAATCACATGTTCTTTTCAGTAAGCAGAAATCTTCTTGCATTTTTTTTTCTCTCAAGAACAGAAGGAAAGGGACTCCATCAGAGAAGTAAAATAGAAAAACAAGAATAAACAAAAACAAATTAAAAAACAAAAGCATGTTGAATATGAATTTCTTATTCAGAAACTAAATCTTAACACACTAATCTTTGATGACAATTTTGAAGCTGTAGTGTGGTTTTTACAATCAAGACACGAAGATTACGGACAATATTGTGATTAGACTTAATAAGAAAAAGAAATAGAAATAGCTTGCCCAGGCGATTGAGAAGCTCACTTTGTAAATGTATTGTTTTGGGTTCAATCCTATTGTGTGGCATCTTGGGCAAGAAGTGTCTTCTACTAATGCCTCAGGCTGAGAAATGGCTTGTGAGTGAATTTGAAAGACAGAAATTGGGTGGAAACCTGCCATACACACACACACACACACATCTATCTATCTATCTATCTATCTATCTATCTATCTATCTATCTATCTATCTATCTATCTATCTATCTATCTAAATAAATAAAAGCAATGGTCATCGGCTGAATATCTCAACTCGATTAAGAACTGACATGGCACTAAACACTTACAAATTAGTGCTGTCCAAATTCCAGGTCTTGCGTCTATGATTAAAACGATTATTTGGGCGGAAGTAAAAAATAGTTCTTTTTTGTTTTTTAAATCTTAAGTGGAAACAGCATTATTATTAAAAAAAAAAAAACAGCTGTTTTTTCTGTAGAAGTCACAAGGATGGAGAATGAGTAAGATAATCCATGTGTTAATGACATTAGAAGCATGTGACAAAGAGTAGAGGATTGGTTTTATCAGGGGAAGTAATAAGTACAATGTAAGGTCAATAGTGGTGACTTCCCTTCGTCACGAAAAAAACCCAATGTGTTAGAACTCACTTAGCCATTATCGATGTTGTTCCTGTTTTATGTATTTCTTCGCGTTTTGTTGAATTTAATTAGAAAATAAAAGTAAAGGGGATCGATTCATAAGAAGGAAAAAGTGATAAAACTAGAGTCTGAGGGAATGTTGGCAGGTACACGACATCATTCACCCATACAACCTTCCCTCATGACACATAAAGAGGCTTGGCTGAAAAAGTGGGTGAATGAGGTCGTCTACTCACACCGACATTCTGTAGACCAATGCTGAAGGAACGCCAACAAACAAAAATGAAAAAAAAAAAAAAACTATTTAAACAGCCTCTATGTGGGTCTTTGGGCTGCTAGAAGTAGCAGCCAAATAGTCTTCAAACTAAACGTTTTGGAAAAAGAGGGATTCATTAGATAATGTAAATTTGGATAAATAATGTCTGAAAGAAGAACAGTTTGGTCATAGCGAGAACACTTTGACCATACGTATACACTCTCAGGGCTGACCGCAGATCCAACAACAAAACATTTTCTTTCCTTCCCCCAGAATTTCAACTGTGATCATCCCATAATTTTTTGCAACATATAATATATCCAAGTCTAGGTTATCCAACACAACCATATCTTTTTAAGCTAAAAGGGTACAAAAAAATAAAACAAAGACAAACAAAAGAAAAAAAAAAACCCATTTGACTGCTATTTCTAGCAGACCGGACGACCTTATAGAAAAACCACCTGAACCTGCAAGAGATAGGTTATGGTGACAGGCAGCAGAATTGAACCTTCTCTAGAAAATTACTATTTTTAAATCTCACTACGAGAGATATTAAGCAACAGTACTTTGGAGTAAAGATTTTTGCCAACATAACATGGCAGTCCTGGTTTAGGACGAATGTTGCTGTAACTTAGCAAAAATCTTTACTCTGAGCCCTCTCTGTTCTTCTCACTACATGTACAACTCACGCCCCTCCAAAGCACTCAGGCCCCTCCACCACCACCACCACCACCGCCACTACTACTACTACTACTACTACTACATGCTACAGCAACAGTGTTCTAAAGTACCTATCTCTCCAACTCAGTCGAGGCAAATACTCCCTCTCCCCCCACAAAACCGTTACTCAAAAATAGCAGCAGTAGCGTTATATTAACCTCATTAGCTTCATTACCCTCATTAGCTTCATTACCCTCATTAAACCCACTAAATGTTATGCTGGGATACATACCGTCAATAATAAGAGTAGCACAACAGCAACTGTAATACTCCAAACATGTTCCCCTTGTCTACCTCTGCAATGGACATCGCCAGCCAGAATGAATAGGCTCTCTATCCAGTTGCTCAAACTGCAAGAAATAGCAGCCAAATTTCTTTCAACTCTACTGCTTTCACCCTTTAGTATTCAGATTATTGTCAAATGTAGGCGCAGGAATGGCTGTGTGGTAAGTATCATGCTTACCAACCACATGGTTCTGTGTTCAGTCCCACTGCGTGGCACCTTGGGTAAGTGTCTTTTACTATAGCTTCAGGGCCGACCAAAGCCTTGTGAGTGGATTTGGTAGAAGGAAACTGAAAGAAGCCTGTCATATATATATATAAATATATATATGTATGTGTGTGTCTGTGTTTGTCCCCCCAACATCACTTACAACCGATGCTGGTGCATTTACATCCCCATAACTTAGTGTTCGGTAAAAGAGACTGACACAATAAGTCTTACAAAGAATAAGTCTTCTTTAACTAAAACTCTTCAAGGTGACGCTCCACCATGGCCACAGTCAAATGACTGATGCAGGTAAAAGAATATATATGTATATATATATACATACATATATATATATATATATATATATATATAATACATGCACACGTACATACACACATATATCAAATTAAGAGAAGAAAATAGAGAATTAATGGTTAATATCTATTTATTAATAAATTGATAATCATTTCTTCCTACAGCTGTTTCCATTTATACTCATTGAATAAATTACAAATGTATGCATTAAATTTGCTAAATATTATTCCATTTTCCATGTTTGCAATGCAATAAAGTATTAAATCATAATTCCTCTGGTATTTTCCAAAGTAAATTTATAAGCTTTAAGTTGGGAAAATTCCACATTGGGACTGGCTCTTTTTTTTTTTTCTTAAGTAATGTAATTGTAGTACCATTATCATAACATACTGATAACAAGAGCACTCAGAGAGTGCAAACCTCTGCCAAGGCAACTCCAACGTCCCCTCAACGATTAGCCAGAGATGATTTTTAAAATGAGAATATCTGAAATAAACTCGACTGCTCTCAGAAATGAGAAAACTAAAAATGAACCTGACCGCTCTCAAAAATTAAGTAAAAAAACAGGAAAAATAATCCAGAATCTTTGTCTGGTACCAGATCAATCCCAAAATCTAATCAGTTTGTGCCAGTTATGAGGCCAAACATCCCTGAAAGTTTCAGCAGAATCCATCCAGTGGTTCTTGAGATATCTTGTCCACAGACAAACAAACAAATGCGACTGAAAACAATACCTCCACCTTAAGTATTGAGTAACTGAGAATTTCACTTCACAATCCCACAGTTGTAGGTTTCAGGTCATTGCATGGTCATGTTGGGACAGTCACCAACCAGGCCTTGAGCTGACCACAGTTGACAGAAACTGTAAGGAAGCATTCATACTGCTACTGCTACTACTAATGCTATTACTACTACCGCTGCTGCTGGTGCTGCCATGAACACCTCATCTTGCATAGATTATAGTGTAATTACGAATATGTTATTCAATGTGTTCTTCATTTTCTTTTTTTTTTAAATGCAGGGTGGAATTTGAAAGTGATATGGCTACTATTTGTAGCAGATCAAGCAACCATGATGAGACCTTCCTTAAAAAAAAAATGTAATCATGTGTAGAGGAAGAAAGATAGAAATATAAATACAGAGTGGTTTAGTCTTTACAAATGGAGGCTGTTCCAGTAATTATGAACTACTAATTACAAATAGCTAATTAATTGGGTTGCCCAAGTTGTTTATTGGAAGAATAATGTGTCGACATTAGACTCTCGTGTACCTTTATATTGTGTTTTTAATTCACAAGGATTCATGGGGCTGGTGCTTGTTGAATTTGGATTCCCTAAGTATCAAATAGACATGACCATGTGGGAGTGAGCATACACACACACACACACACACACACACACACACACACACACACACACACACACACACACGCATGAGTGGGTGCTGAAGAGCTCCTGGCTTTGGGTAAAAGAAAATACAGGGGGATCTGTCAATTATGATTTTATTCAATATATTCCCCTCCCAGATTCACACACTTACTGCAGTGGTCCTTCAGCTTTTCTAAGCCCTGTAAAAGAACTTGGAAGGTTGGGATTTTGATTTCCCTTGCCTCAACAGGTCTTTGCAAGCAAAGCTTATTGTTCAATGAATGAAGCGTACTCATAAGTGGGTTGGTTATAGGCCACGGCTTATGATCTCACTTGGCTTGTCGGGTCTTCTCAAGCATAGCATATCTCCAAAGGTCACTAGTCATTGCCTTGGTGAGGCCCAATGTTCAAAGGTCAAGCTTTCCCACCTCATCCCAGGTCTTCCTGGGTTTACCTCTTCTACAGGTTCCCTCAACTGCTAGGGTGTGACACTTTTTCACACAGCTGTCCTCATCCATTCGCAACACATGACCATACCAGCGCCGTCATCAGTTATATGAGAAGTGTGCTGACCCCTGATCTAACCCTTTCTTATTCCTGTATGCAGCCGGTTTTCAATGCAGCTTGTTTAATGCAAAAACTGATGTTGCATCAAAGTAATTCTGTTTAATCTTTGTCCTGAAATAACAGAGAGATATTTATTTAATCGGTCTGTAATGGTTCTAATGGTCCACTGTCTTCACTAATCTGTTTGTTTAGCTGAGACTACCACTGTTATCACTTATTAAATAATTCATGTCTGTGTTTGAACTATATGTACACACACACACACACACACACACACACACACACACACACATGTACATTCATAAATATATATTCAGACATATACATACATATACATATACACGTATACAAATATACATATATACATGGATGTGTGAATGTAAATGTATATATGTGTGTGTGTGTATATGTGTGTGTATGGGTATGTATAAATGCATATACATATATATGTATATATCTGTATATGTATATATATGTGTGTGTGTATGTGTCAGTATATATATGTGTGTGTGCGTGTGTATGTATATGCATGTGTGAGTGTGTATGTGGATGTATGGATGTGTGTGTGTGTGTGTGAATGCATATAACCTACAGTTAATCATTCAGCACTTCATCCATTGTTATTTCTTTTCTACTTTATATGCACACACGCACACACACTCACACACACACACACACACACACACACACACACACACACACACACACACACACGTGGAAGGATGGTTTAGACCATACTGACCAATACAAGCCATGATGGCCGAAAAAGGAGACACAAAATACAGATGATGATGATGATAATGTTGTTGATGATGATGATGATGATGATGATGATGATGATGATGATGATGATGATGATGATGATGATGATGATGGCATACAATGTTACTTCTACGAATGTTTTAGCCTGGTACTGAAATGGAGAAAAAAGAGGTATTCCATACTTTGGAATGTGAATGTGTGCATAGATTCCTTTGTAGACGAGTTATGTATTCAAGAAATTTGTATTACTTGAACTATTTTGTATATATCGATTAAAAGGGGAAAGAAAAACTATCTAAACATTCCCCCACCCCTATCAACCTTACTCCTGCCCTCTCCATCAGCAACTGCTTTAGTTGCAAAAAAAAAAAGAGAGAGAGAGAGAGTGAGCGAGAGAGAGAGAATACCTAGAAATATTTCAATAAACTTCATAAAAATCTATATTTATCTAAGACCATTCAATAGTCACTGACGGATGTTGTCAAAACTATCTCTTTAAGTAATTCATCTCTTAAAAGCTATAAAAAGCAGCATTCTTCGCTTTCATCTTGAACCTGTTCTTCAACCGATCAAAACTATTTTTAGTAACAGACACAAAAAAATAAATAAAAGAAAGATAAAAAAAAAGTGCAGCTAATGGAGTTTGTACATTAAGAAGTAATCGAAAGTATAAATTCTTCTAGGTAGGGTTGAATAGGAAGCAAATTCTTTAGAAATGTGTTTATATATATATATATGTATATATATATACCAAAAAGTCATTTTTAATACTAACTTTCACAGACAAATAAGCCAAACAAATTGCACTGATAGAATGTCTTTAATCTTCTACAATTCTTAATTCAAACAAAATGAATAATCTGCATTGCACATTCATACATGTCAATGTTGACAGATGGAATTTTGCTGCATGACCATTGAATTGTGCAAATGTTTGCATATTCTTAGCACCTTGTAGACATTACTACTTAACATTGCTAAAAGCATTTCATTAGTATAATGCTAACGTGTAAGAATCAATATCTATGTCCACTTAGTGTATTCCAGAAAGTTCATTTGGGAAATACAGCATGCATCGTTATCATCATTATTATTATTATTGCTATTATTATTATTATTATTATTATTACAATTGTAAAATGTAGTCTTTTGTTCTGTAAGGACAATAGAAGGAACCTTTGTCATTCTTATTGTCTGTCCCTGTTTGTTGTGTTAATTCAATGGAACCATTAAGAAATAATATAATCTTAAGAGAGTAATTGTCTTAATTCTTGAAAATCTAAATGTAGCCTTTATCTGTCTGTCCATTATGTGTGTGTATGTGTGTATGTATGTATGTATGTATACACAAACATGCATACATATATATATAAATATATACACACACATGCACATACTATCATACACACACATATATACATATATATACATGTATACATATTTATATGCATTCACACACACACACACACACACACACACACACACACACATACATACACATACATATACATATACATATATATACACCACTCTGCTGGGTGGTCGGTGTTAGGAAGGGCATCCAGCCGTAAAAACCATGCCAAAACAGACAGAGAAGTCTGGTGCAGGCTCCCGCCTGGCCATCTCCTGTCAAAACGTCCAACCCATGCCAGCATGGAAGGCTGATGTTAAATGATGAAGATGATGATACAATTCTATATTTCTGAGATGTGGAATTTTGTACACTGTTTCTATTAGTCGGAATGGTGTCCTCATCTTGATTGTTACTTTCACTACATTTTGGCTGTTGCACGCTCCAGCCTTCTTCAGGTGTCTTGTGATTCACATAAGTACCTTGGTGCGATTGAACTCAGAACCCCTAGGTCAATGCACTGCGTTAACTGATGCTTTAATCCACTTACAGTGGATAAAGTGAATGAGTGAAGAACTTTAAGTTTTCCAGGCTCATAGAATGAATCTAGGTCATCAGGCATTTGGAGATCAAGTAACAGGAAATGAGTGAAATTCAAGATGGCTTTTAGATGTTAAGCTGCGATTGGTCAACTCAGGTCATGTGGTGTTATTGGCTTGGAAGTGGCATCAGTTCTTATCTGAGAACAACAAACATATATAATGGGCTTTTTTCAGTTTTTTTTTACCTACCAAATTCACTCCCAAGGTGGGACTGAACCTGAACCCACATGCTTTCAAAGTGAGTTTCTTAACCACATAGCCATTCCTAATAATATTGTTATTCATTGACCCATGAATCACCGGGACTCAACGTGTTGCAGTACAACTTGCACCTGCCTTAAGAAGACACTGGTTCTAGTAGTTATAGCAGTGTTGTTGTAGTAGTAGTAGTAGTAGTTGCAACTGTATATCCATATGAGCATGTGGGATGAGAACCTGTAACCATGTGGTTGCTAAGCAAGCTACTTACCACACAACCACTGCTGTGCCTGATGATGATGAATATTTTCTCAATGTGTTCTTTTTTGAGAAGACTGATGCCACTTGAAGGAATTCAGCTGCTATTTCTTGTAGGCTGAGCAACTGTTTAGAGATTCTCTTGTTGGGGTTGGCTTCTGCAGAGATATACATACTTAGCAGTACCATCTCTGGCAGTTAGTCAATGTACTGGTTATTTCATGCCTGGCTTAACTCCCAGTACCAGATCTGGTGAGAGAGGCAGTGCGGAGGAGAGAGAGAGAGAGAGTGAGTGAGTGAGTGAGAGAGAGTGAGAGAGAAAGACTTGGTTGCGAAGAACTGAATAAACTATAAATTAACCTGTAGTTTAGTAGTTTACAGTGCCAGAGACCAAATTCTTTTATTTCAGAATGTATGTAAGCAAGTATTATATACATATGCACTGCTGTGTTATGATGGCACATGTGTATGCATATTTGTGTGGGCATGCGTGTGTATGTGTGTATGTGTATATATATATATATATATGTGTGGTATGTGTGCTGATAAATCTCCTGTGGTGTATAATAAAGTAATCTGTTGCTCAAAGTAATTTATATAAGGAAAACTACATAGGAACTTCCATAATACATCATATGTTAGAGAGAGAAAAGAGAGAAAGAGAGTGTGGAAGTAGATGTAGTAGCAGCAGCAGCAGCAGCAGCAGCAGCAGTAGTAGTAGTAGTAGTAGTAGTAGTAGTAGTAGTAGTAGTAGGAGTTGTAGTAATAGTAGGCAGTAATATCAGGGGGTGATTTAAAAGCCCCCAAAGGGCTGTGGGTGTTTAGCATTACATGAATTATGCTTAGGTTCTTCTCTTACAAACTGGCAAAAAAAAAAAAAAATTGTTGAAAATAGAACACTGGAATTTCTGATAATGAGTGGGTTTTTTTTTACTTCTTGTTTTGTGCTTTTTTGTTTTTATTTTTGTTAGTTCCTTATAAAAGTATCAGAAAGAAAGAAAGAAAGAAATGAAAAGGAAAGAAAATAAATAAAAACAATGAAAGCAAGAAGGAAGAAGGATAGACTGAAAAGAGAACTAAAGGAAAAGTAAAGGGGACAAGTTGAGGAGAAAGGAAGGAGACCCTTGCAAAGATAAAATAAAGTACTTTACAGTTGTACTTAAAGTACCGCAATCCTGCCATCACTTAAGAATGAGTACAGCTTGGTAATAAATACAACACTGTTACTTATTGCCTGAGGTACCTAAGTAGTAGTAAGTTTGATTAGTCTATTAGTACTCTCACCCATGACGCTATGAAACATGTAGGACAGTCATGGACAACCAGCAGCCCATGGGATGTTCTGCATGCCGAAATGGAAAAATTACTTCATTTTTGTTTAGTAGTGTGGCCTACCTGAGTATGAGCCGTATCTTATGTGGCCTACTTCTTGAGAAAGGTTGTGCATGCCTGATCTAGGATGTGAAAGGTGAAGAGAGAAAAGGGCAGATCTGGACTCACTCACCAACCCTACAATATTGTTCTAAAGAATTAACAGTTACCTCATCAAAGCTACAAAACAGTATATGATCAATTCAAAACAATGGAGAAATAAGCATTGGTTTTGACAGAGTAATGTGAATGCTAAGAGATTAAACATCTTCCAAAGAAAATGCTAAGCTTTTAGCATTGACATTGTACCATAATTGAGCCATTCCAAGGTGACACAAAAGCTTTCATAAATCTATGATACCAGGTGGAGTTGTCATAGAGCAGGTATGGGGAACATTTATTGAGAAGCTGGCCATATGAGACATGGGTCATCATCAGGTAGGTTGCTAAAAAGACTGAAGGTAATTTTTTATTGGTGTGTCATTCAGAAAGTCCTGTCTGGTGCAGTTTGATTGTTATGGAGGAACATCTGGCAAGGATGTTAGTAGCAGTGGTATCTTTACCAGGTATGTGTCTGATGTTAAAATTATAGTGTGATTATGCTATGCACCAACAAAGAGTCTTGTCTTACATCTCTCTAATATATTATAATTGCCATATTCTTTTATTCTTTTACTTGTTTCAGTCATTTGACTGTGGCCGTGCTGGAGCACCACCTTGAAGGGTTTTAGTCGAATAAATCGACCCCTTGGACTAATGTTTTTAAAGCCTGGTACTTATTCTATCTGTCTCTTTGACCAAACTGTGAAGTTATGGGATGTAAACACACCAACACTGGTTGTCAAGCAGTGTGTATGTATGAGCAGGGGACAAACACAGGCACAAAGACACACACACACGATGGGCTTCTTTCAGTTTCCATTTATCAAATCCACTCACAAGGCTTAGGTTAGCCCAAGGCTATACTAGAAGACACTTGCTCAAGGTGCCACGCAGTGGGACTGAACCCAGAACTATGTGGTTGGGAAGCAAGCTTCTTGCCACACAGCCAAATGAATTTATTTGTTTTTTATTTTTCGTAAATGTTGTATGATATGATTGTAAACAATTCATCAGTTCTTTTGCCTCTATTTGCAACTTCATCAGTAACATTCCCTCTCTAACTGAGTGATGGAGTAAGCAATCAATTAGTTAGTTGGTTAAATAACTAACTAGTTAACTGATAACAAAGAAGTGAAATAGAACCACTGCATGTGTTTATTATTGGCATAACGACCCTTCCAAGATACAACAAAATCTGTTTCAACCAAGAACCTTGCACGCCAAATACAAAAACTTAGTTTTAAGCAAACCTACAAACTTTGTAGTTGTTTAGTATTGTTACATGAAAGATAACCAACAAAAGGTTTGAATCTTTCTAGATTAGGTTGCTGAGAACTATTTTCTATTTTGTATCCTAAGTAACAAATGAACGTTTGAAGGAAAAGATGTATGTTCATTGCTCATTGCAATATTGAGTTTGTTAGCCACTGAAATAAATCTATTGTGTTCCGCAGTTGTTTTGCCAATGGCAATAAGATTGTTGAGACAGGCAGGGACAATTTTGAAATAATTGTCAGTAAGTATACAATACATCACTCTATGAAAAACCATGGCAATGCTTACATCAAAGAGTAACCTTGAAAACTGAAATAAACCTGCATCTGCTTGAAATACATTTTGTATACCGCCTCTTAATGTCACTGTTGAGTAGAATCTGATGTGACATATTTAGATCCATTTCACATGAGAATTTATTGCAGGAAATAGAACACACGAGATCTTCAAAATTAAGAAGTGGACAGGTGTCTAAGAAAGTACAAATGATTTACTGTTTGTGGATAGTCGATAACAAGGTGTTGTTTGCTAACTCTTTCTGACTACTACAATTTGTGCTTGCCATGAAAAAAGGTGAGGTTTCAAAAAATACCTTTAAGCAATGGGCTGTTTAGTTTCTTTCTTGATAAACATTTCATCAAGTAATGGAAAAGTGGTGTGAATTAGTTTTGCAATCGGTAACAGATCATTGTGTGTGTTAGGAAAATATGAGATAAGATGAGTGACATGAGAACAAGATAAGCAACAATAACATTTTTTGATCCTTCCCGAGTTATATAGTTTCATAGGGCTGGTTTCCTGGTTTCCATGGTGACAATAAGTAATCCATGAGAAGATTATTCATTTTTGCCAGCTGAGTGGATTGGAGCAACATGAAACAAAGTGTCTTGCTCAAGAACATAACACATCATCTGGTTCAGGAATTGAAACCACAATCATACAATTATGAGTCCAGCAGCCTAACCAGATCGGACTGGAGCCTGGTGTCGCCATCTGGTTCGCTAGTCCTCAGTCAAATCGTCCAACCCATGCTAGCATGGAAAGCGGAGGTTAAACGATGATGATGATGATGATGATGTAGTGCCTTTTAGTACTACATTGTGGATAGCAGAATTAATAGTGTCATTTGAAATGCTTTGATGTCTTTCAT
The DNA here is from genome assembly GCF_046866305.1 of Octopus bimaculoides. Lineage (NCBI taxonomy): Eukaryota > Metazoa > Mollusca > Cephalopoda > Octopoda > Octopodidae > Octopus > Octopus bimaculoides. The sequence goes on from NC_142942.1 coordinate 51,993,960, forward strand.
TAAGATTCCTGCTTGTTTGGAATTTAAATATTGCCATAAACAATGAAATTAAAAACAAAAAAACAATATCAGTTATATATTAATTATTAAAATAATCAATTATCTCCCTACCCATAGTTTTATGACCTTGTGCTAATTAATATGAGAAATTATGATATTACCTTATGGCTTCCAAAAAAATGAATCTCAATTTCTTTCCCTTGTACTTTTAAGTTCTTTCTTTGAGTGAATTCAAGTAGAAATTCATTCATTTTAATTGAACGAGTTTAAACTAGAATAACCACGTCTTTCACATTAATTTTCGCTACTTTCTCCTCCTCTCAATCTTGGCATCTCTCTCTCTCTCTCCCTTTCTTCCTCTCTCTCTCTCTCCCTTTCTTCCTCTCTCTCTCTCTCCCTTTCTTCCTCTCTCTCTCTCTCCCTTTCTTCCTCTCTCTCTCTCTCCCTTTCTTCCTCTCTCTCTCTCTCCCTTTCTTCCTCTCTCTCTCTCTCCCTTTCTTCCTCTCTCTCTCTCTCCCTTTCTTCCCCTCTCTCTCTCTCTCTCCCTTTCTCCCTCTCTCTTTTTCTCGTTTGCTCAGTTTTCTGTTTCTCTCTTGGTTTCTTTGCCTTGAACTTTCTCTCTCTCTCTCTCTCTCCCTCTTTATTTCCTTCTTTTTTCCTCTTGCCATCCTCCTGTCTTCATCCCTCTTTGTCCTTTTCTCTACATCTTTCTGCATATCCCCCCACTCCCATCTTATCTCCCTTTTACCCTTTTTCTCATAGCTGGGACCCTTACAGGTGCTACCACTCCAGGCCAGAGTAGACCTGGGTACAATAATGACTAAGAGGTGATTCCACACTCATCAAACCCTGAAACCAGGGCCCCAGGGTCCCACTACCAGATGCAGTTTATAGTCATACCCAGGACCAGGTTTTGCAGTTGTAAGGAGTTGATGGTAGATTGTTGAGAGCTGTTTTAGGGAGTTTTTATAGGGAAAGTAGGGTGTGTGTTAGGGTGGATGGTGAAGTAAGTGAATGGTTTGATGTGAAGGTGGGGCTAAGACAGGGTTGTGTGATGTCTCCGTGGTTGTTTAATTTATATATGGATGGTGTGGTGGGAAAGGTTAAATGCTAGAACCTTGGGTGTATGTATGTTACTGTAACAAGAGTTGTTTGAGGAGAATTTCGATGTTATTTCTAACAGTCGATCGATTACATAAAATAGAGGTTCCCTCATATTGGCTGGCACTTGGATTGTTATTCATCTAGCATCTGTTATTTCCTTGAATAACAAAATTTTTTAAAGTTTTTGCTTTTGCTAAATCCACCTCACCCACATATTTTGGAACACCTTTCTCCTGGATGTAATTTAAAAAAAAAAGTTTTCCTTTGTTTTGCGATATTCCTGCTCTCCTCTGCCCCTCCCCACCTTATTCATCTATCTTAATCCCACCCCTCCTTTTTCAGTAGCAAGAACTCACCTACTTCCCCACCCTCTTGCCTAATCTCTCTTCAGTTCTTCCTCCCACTTCAACTCTCCCCCCTCTCTCAACTCTATGGCTCTTGCCCTCTTCTCTCTACTTGCCATGGAGGCTTACATACAAACACTCACAACAAATACATGTATACACTACCATACACACACACACATGCATACATACATACATACATACATACATACATAACACACACACACACACATATATATATATATATATATATATATATATACCACCATATGTATAATCTATATATACATGAGTGTGTGTGTGTGTATAACGTGTGTATATACACTACCATACGCACACACATATACACCACCACATGTATACAGTTATATACACATCTGCAGTTCATTGTGATTTACTGTTTTTCCTTTCTTTCTTTCTTTCTTTTTTCTTTCTTTTTTCCTTTCTCTCTCATGCACCCACTCTCATCTCATCTCCCTACATACACACCCCACTACCACTACCACCACCGCCGTCTCCACCATCACCATCTCCACCATCACCATTTCGGCCACCACTATTACAACCATCACCACCGTCACCAACACCGTCACCACCACCATCGCCACCACCACCACTATCACCGCCACTACATGTACTTCCAACTGTCTAACTCATAATTTAACAAACCATTTAATTAACTTTAATTTCTTCCCAAATAAAATGACGTTGGCCATTCCCTGTTTTAATTATTTGCAATTATCTTTTGACTCTGACACAGGGTCAGGAGATCAGACCAGGTCATCTCAGGAAAGGTCACTGGCTCAAATTGAATGCCAACCTCCAAGTAACAATTGGATGTTCGGGGTTTATCTTTTGTGGGTGGGGTTTAGGGAGCCAAGATAAAAGTGCAATATACATTACACACAAATATGCACACACACATGCATATGCAGGCACACACACATACATACATAGAAAGCCCATCCATATATGCATGCATACATTCACATACACACATAGTTTATGTGTGTGTGTGTGTGTGTGTGTGTGTGTTTAAGTATGTGTTTATGCTTTATGTATGTGTGTGTGTATGTGTGCATATATATATATATATATGTGTGTTTTCCTCCACCCCAACAATTTCTTGACAACTGTTGTTGGTTTGTTTACATCCCTGTAAGTTAGAGGTTCAATGAAAGAAACCAATAGGATAAGTACAAGATTTATAAGAATATATATACTGGGGTCAGTTTGTTTGACCAAATTCCTTGCCCGGCTGCGCCACAGAATAGCTACAGTCCAATGATTGACGTAAGTAAAAAATAATAAAAACGATTATAAAACATGACCTCAACATGGCCTCAGGCTTCTCCTCTCAGCTTGAGCCATCAGGGGTGGACAGAGGAGATGGTAAAAGGCTAGATGGCATGACAATTTTTCTGTTCACAGTGGTAAGCCCTTTATGTGGGATGCTACATGCTGTGCCACCTCCAGCATCAACCCCGTGCGTTCTGCGTTCGTCTGCCAGCCTGGGTTTTCACTGCTTGTCAAGCCGAGAAGGGCAAATTGACGAAGTATCAACTGCTCTCTGACAGATTTGTGGTTGAGCTTATGGCAGTGGAGATCTCCAGTGTTCTTGCCCCTCAAACCCTGACTATAAGCCTACTTCCTACTGTGAGGGAAGAGATGGATATTCACAAGTGCAAACCCCTCCAGAGCAATGTCTATTCTGTTTTGTCCAATGGGACCGTGAAGGGGACTGATAAGTCTTATGTCTCTTAGATATAATGTCTATTAACTCAACCTTCTACCCTTTCCAAATTACTTATAAATACAACAATGACAGCCACAGCAACAACAACAACAAAAGAACGATCACCTTCCCATTGGGCAACCCTGACATACTTTTTTTTATGGTTGTTGCAATGATGACCCAACACACTAAATAGTGAGTGCTTGCTTATTTTAATATTGTAGTTGCACGCCCACATTCCATTACTCTTGTCAAAACTCTTCCCATAAAGATTTCACCAGTATTTAAATGATCAAACATTTTGTGACTGATTGTGAATCAATCTCTCCTTTTGTTCAGCTGTCAGCAAACATGACAATAATTTTTGTTACATTTTGGTGCAACTATGCATTTCCTTTTGAAATTGTGTAGCACAAATTTTTACAGGTGCCTACACCTTTGGAAACTTCATTGACAGTCAAGCAATGATTTTCACAAATCACTGCACACTTAATTTTTTAGTAATATGGCTGTTGAAGAAAGCAAACAGTTATAACGAAATTGCTTTCTTATATCAGAGTAATAAGGTGTTTCAATAGAACATCTTTACCCCTGGGAATTACCGGGTACACCAGCTAGTATATAAATATATGTATACTCATGCAGTATTACACATCCACTTGAACATATACACACCAACATACTCACACATTGTTAGTCTGTCAGCCTCTGATATATGTATATATGCCAACATCAACTGAGATAAGGCCTGTACAACAAATATACTTAATTTGTTTTCTTTGCATTAAGCATGAATAACTCCCAATATTAAAATTATCTCTCTGTCCACATCTATGCATGTACATTATTCTCTAGTACATAGCATGATTGCCCTTCATGATTACAGTTATATAATTAGAAATAGCTTAGATACTGAATATAATGAATAACTTTAAAAAAATTAGGCAGGAATCAGACGTGGGGTGCAAGAGAGATGACTGTGCTTGTATGGTCATGTGATGCAAATGGACGAGGACAGCTGTATAAAGAAGTGCTGATCTCTAACTGTGGAGGGAATCTGTGGTAGAGGTAGACCCAGGAAGACATGGGATGAGGTGATGAAGCATGATCTTTGAACTTTAAGCCTCACAGAGGCAATGACTGGTGACTGAGACCTTTGGCGATGTGCTGTGCTTGAGAGGACCCGTCAAGCTAAGTGCACCCATGCTGGTGGCATGTAAAGAACATCTTTTGAATGTTGGGCCTCACAGAGGCAAAATGGCTGAGTTCCTGTCAAGCATTGGGCCTGACAGAGGCAAAGTGGCTGAATTCCTTTTGAGCATTGGGCCTGACAGAGGCAAAGTGGCTGAATTCCTTTTGAGCATTGGGCCTGACGGAAACAAAGTGGCTGAGTTCCTCTCGAGTGTTGGGCCTCACAGAGGCAATGACCGAAACCTTTGGCATTATGTCATGCTTGAGAAGACCCATCAAGCCGAGCGAAATCACAGTCGTGGCAGATACTGATGTCACGCAAACTGGCACCTGTGCCGGTGACATGTAAATGCACACCAGTGTCACACAAATGGCACCCGTGCCGGTGGCACATAAAGACATCCATTACACTCTTGGAGTGGCTGGCATTAGGAAGGGCATTCTGCTGTAGAAAACTATGCCAAATCAGACTGGAGTCTGGTGCAGCCTTCCTGCGTGCCAGCCCAGTCAAATCGTCCAACCCATACCAGCATGGAGAACGGACGTTAAATGATGATGATGATGAACTTAGCCATATCATGTCTCATGAATTAAACATGCTATCACTTAACTGTTACTTTTTCATGCAGATGGACTCTCTGAATTATTTAATTTCTGAGCACCAACAAATATACTTTGTGATTCCTTTATTACTACTTCAGTAAGTATAATGAAGTCTATGCTTCACTGATGAAGTCAGAATAAGGCTGAAATATGTTGGGAGTTTTCTTTGGTACTTCCTAAGAATATGAAAAGAATGCTACTAGTTATTGGATAATATTGTTTTTTTTCTTTTTGTTTTTGTCACTATGTTATTTTTTAAATTCACCTGTCTAGCTTTCTGAACACACACACCTGAATCCACCTGCCTGCCTTTCCTGCCTGCTTGTCAGCCTGTCTGCCTGTCTGCCTGCTTTCCAACTCACCTACTCATAGGTTTACCTATCTACCTACTTGACTGCCAATCTATCTAACTTCCTGCATGTTTCTTCATTCCTTATTCTAACACACACACACACACGTGAGTGTATTTGTGCATGTGCGTGTGTGTGTGTTTGTGTCTCTGTCTGTATATATGTATATACTTATACACACACACACACACACACACATGCATCTCTACTGTTTCCTTTCTACCAAGTTTCATTCACAAGTCTTTGCTTGATCTGCAACTGTGGTTGAGTGGGATTGAACCAACATCACTGTGGTTTGCAGGACATCACTGACTCTTCGCTTCCAGCCAACCTCAGCACCCTCATACACACACAATTTATCAAACCATGCCTACTCTCGTTGTTGTTTACTTATCTCAAGTGTTTAAAAGGTAAAAGAACTAGAATTTCACCCTGTCTTTATTGGGCAAAGAAAAACATATCTTATTTTATTTTTATCTAGGTTAATGTATTGCCAAGTTATTAAAAATGTCTGTCTCTTTTTCTTCTAACAAGACATAAGGTTACAAGCAACATAGAGAGCAAGTACGGCAAATGAAGTAAAAGAAAAATAGGTTAGAAAGACTTTTAAATAAGTTTAAACAAACATATTATGGAAGAGCAAAACTGCTACAAAAAAAGAGCTTATTAACCCTTTCGTTGCTGTATTTATTTTGAGATGCTCTGTGTTTCTTTCAATTAGTTTTAAATATAACAAAGAATTTAGTAAAATAACTTAGTTATCATTAAGCTTGTGTTAGGAACATAAATTGTGACTAAGGTTTGGTGGAAGATTTTAATTCAGAACTTATGAAAACAAGACATTTGTACTCAGAGCCAGATCTGGTTTCAGCCGGGTTGGTAACGAAAGGGTTAAATATAAAAAAAAATTTAAAAATCCTAACTAATTACAGGATGTAATAAATGAAATTCTTTATAAATAAAATGCAAAGATATTACATGTCAGAGACAATAAAATAATATTCATAAAACAGGAAGCAAGAAAATTAGGCTTAAATTAAATCAGGGTTGGGGAAACCCCCGCCTGTGGGTGCAGTTGGTTGAGGCAAAATGGCTGAGTTCCCTTTCACGCATTGGGCCCCATGGAGACAATGACTGAGACCTTTGGCATTATGTTGTGGTTGAAAAGAAGACCCCTCAAGTCAAGAAAAACTGCAGTCATGGCAGATACTGGTGTCACACAAATGGCACCTGTGCCAGTGGAATGTAAAAGCACCCATTACACTCTTGGAGTGGTTGGCACTAGGAAGGGCATCCAGCTATAGAAACCATGCCAAATCAGACTGGAGTCTGGCATAGCCTCACAGCTTATTAGCCTCGGTCAAACTGTCCATCCATGCCAGTATGGACAACGGACATTAAATGATGATGATGATGATGATGATGATGATGATGATGATGATGATTTTACACAGTATATATTCTTACATGTGAAGACATGTGGCTCAGTGGTTAAGGGTGTTCAGATCATGATCGTAAGGTTGTGAGTTCAATATCTGGCAACATGTTGTGTCCTTGAGCAAGACACTTTATTTCATTTTGTTCCAGTCCACTAAGCTGGCAAAAATTAATAGTGCCTGTATTTTAAAGGGCTAGCCAGGTCACATTCTGTGTTATGCTGAATCTCCCTGAGAGCAACACTAAGGTCATACATGTCTGTGGAGTGCTCAGCCACTTGTACATTAATTTTACAAATTGGCTGTTCCATTGATTGGATCGACTGGAACACTCACCACCTTAACCTACAGAATGCTGGTTAAGTTATTCCTACATACACACATATATATGGAGAAAATACTCAATTTAGAAATGAAATATTGAAGATGTTTGTTTGGTTAATGTTGTTATGATGCTGCCGTTAGAAATATAGCAAAATCAGTGATTAACCGGGATATAAAAATATAAAATAAAATATGGAAATCTGAGCGAATGACTTTGTTCTGTTTATGGAATAAATTAGAAATTTGTTTGTTAAACTTTTTACTTATTATTTTGTATATTTTTAAGTATATTTACATTGTTTAAAGAACATGACCTTTGTGTTGATCTTAATAATAATAATAACAATGATGATGATGATGACAACGACGATGACAACGACAATGATGACGATGATAATGGTTTCAAATTTTGGCACAAGGCTAATGATTTAGGGAGAGGATGTAAATAAATTATGTCAACTCCAGTATTGGAGTGTCTTGTATTGTATGAAAGGTGACATATACGTGGGATGTGTAAAGAAAGCTTGTTTTGTCTTCTCTAAGACCTCATTAATTCATTTCTTAATCATGGACTGAAATGTAAATGAAATCATTGAGATAAAAAAAAGTTGTATCATGTCAGAGAGTGGAATCATTACATCAGCTTATTGGCTTTACATTTCAGTCAGGTCATGTTCTGCTCCTGTCACATGTCATTACTTCTTCATATATATATATATATATATATATATATATATATATATATATACACATACATACAGACAGGCATCACGTCCATGATGAGATTTATCTCTTTTCTATGTTACATCATTACATCAGTGTTACACACAGCCCTCGGTGGTTCTTAAGGGGACTTATGGGATATTAACCCTTAGGGTACATGAAGGAGATCAAAACTACCATATGTGATAAGAAGAGAAGTAAACAAACAAACATAACAAACAAAATAAATCAATCCTATTGTTTTAGTTGTTTATTTCAAAGAAACAATCAAAATGTTGGTCTCAACTCATACTTCCCTCTCTCTGTCTCTGTCTCTCTCTGTCATGATGATGATGATGATGATGATGATGATAATGATGATGATGATGATGAGGAGGAGGAGGAAGAAGGCCAGAAAGATGATGATGATGATGAACAAACTTATGATCAGAGGAGTTCCAGCCTTGACCATCCACTCATATTTTTTTTTTTACAAAACAATGTACATCAGATTATATTATTCAATGAATTCATTTTAAAGACAGTAAAGGTTTGATTTGATGGAGATTTGACTGCTATTTCTAGCTGGTCGAGTGATCACATGCAGCAGAGTTAATCCTTTTGAATTTAAACATATTTATACAACACAATGGATATTGTTTGTCTTTTAAATTTGTGCTTTTATTCACACACACACACACATCCATGGCAAATGAAGTGTTTTCATTTGTGTTATGGTTGTTTGTGTTTGCCTTTATTAATGTCTCGTTAAACAAATAAATAGATCATTTACACTCATGAAACCACTTCATGTTTTTACTGGCAACCAACCAGCCGGCCAACCGGCCAACCGGCCAACCGGCCAACCATCCAGCCAACCAACCCACCAGCCAACCAGCTTACCACAGAAAATTAATTAAATCCCAACCCTTCAAAACAACAACAGCAACAACAATAATTATAATGGTTTTAAATTTTAGCACAAGGCCAGCAATTTTGGTGTGTGGTGGGGTGGTGAGGTGTTAGCTGATTACATCAATGTCAGTGCTCGAGCTGGTACTTATTTCGGGGACCCTGAAATGATGAAAGGCAATGTTGCCCTCAGTGGTATTTGAACTCGAAATGCTGCATTTGGTGTGTTAACAATTCTGCTGCCAATTTGACACTTTAATAATAATAATAATGATACTACTACTAATAATAATCCTTTCTATTATAGGCATAAGGTCTGAAATTTGGGGGGGGAGCAGGAGTGGGGTGGGGGCTAGTCGATTACGTTGACCCCAGTGCTTCCAACCAAGCGTTTCACGAGGCCCTTAAATCTAGGAACTTTTCAGCTCCCCACCACATTGTACATACATCTCACAAACAATAAATGTCCTCAAGACAGTTTAATAAAATACCCAGCTGTGGATTATTGATCACCTACAAACGCTACTGATGGCTACCACAACTTGGCACCTGTCATCTAGGACAGGGGTTTTCAATCTGTGGTCATAGGACCACAGGGGGTCCGCAAGGACAAGACAGGGAGTCCGTGGACAGCAAATACTTTTTATGGGCAATTTGATTTTATATATGTTTTTTTAATCGAAATCTTTTAATTGACAATAAACCTATTTGTTAAATACTGTTAAATAAATAAATGTAAAAATATATGTTATTTTAAGCAAATATTTATGTATAAATTTCATAAGCGTTTATAAGGGGGTCCCTAAGGTAAAGCCTGAAATATAAAGGGGTCCGCAAGTCAAAAAGTTTGAAAACCCCTGATCTAGGATGTTCTACACTAACTTGCTTAGTTTTTCCACAGAGCGAAGATGTTATGTCCAACTTATTAACTAATGCTCTGCTTTGTAGAAAACCGTTTGCAAGTTCCTTATCGGTCAATGCTGTGTTTGAATGGTTGACTAGTTGCTTTAACGCCCAGCAATAAATGTTGGAGCATTTATGTGAAGCAGCTTCTGCTTGGTTGGAAACCATGTGGTGTATTGCTACATGAAGTCATTCTCTTATAAGAAGCTAATCTGTTTCTCTTCGATAATTTCTTCCATGACCTTGCTGATATGTCAAGTCAAGAGAGATAGGCCTGTAAATTTTAGCATCTGCCATTCTCCCTCAATTATGCTACACACACATTATGTATGTATGTATGTATGTATGTATGTATGTATGTATGTATGTATGTATGTCTCTATGGTATGTATGTAAGTATGTATGTATGCATGCATATATATATATATATATATATATATATATATATATATATATATATATATATATATATATATATATATATATATATATATATATATAAATATATATATATATATATATATATAAATGTTCTAAAATATACACAGCCTTGGTTTTTTATCTCATTACGAAAAATAAATCCTTATATATATATATATATTTTTGCATTTACAATTATATATATATATATATATATATATATATATATATATATATATATATATATATATATATATATATATATATATATATATATATATATATATATATATATGATATATATATATATTGCATTCTCTTTGAGATTTCTGGTAGGTGAGCTAATGACTTAAAACAAAAAAAGCTTTGATAAACTAACTCAAGTGGTTTGGTTAGAAGTATTTGTATGTTTTTGAAAACTCGTTAGGAGACCACCAGAAGCCTGTTATCTTTTTATATTTTACTCAGGAGTAGTGAAGGTGTGTGGCCTAATTGCCAGGGTGTAAGGCTCACAGTTGTTAGATTGTGAGTTCACTTTTTGGGACCTGGCAATGTGTTGTATCCTTGAGCACAGCACTTCATTTCACAGTGCTTCAATAGCAGTTACAATTATATGAATAATACAATCGTTCATAATATGAAACAATGCTGAAGGACTGTCTCTGCCAAATCATCTGTAATATGTAAGCATAAGAGAACAGATAAGATGATTTGGGACAGAGAGAAGAAAGAGTGTATAGAAGTAGAAATCAGTTACCCAACAGATGTTAACGTGAAGATAGGGGAAAAAGAAAACAAAGCTGAACTAATGAGGAATCAGTAGATATACTCCTTGGCCTGTAGCTTTACACTTATAGCTGTGATTGCTAGAGCAATTGGATATATAACTAACTGCCTCAGCATGTGTCTTGGGAAGCTGAGTTTCCCAAAACCAGAAAGGAGACAGGCAAATTATGAAGTTATAATTACAAGTCATTAATAGAACAGTGAAAATATGTAAGACATTCTAGAAGTTTAGCATTTAATAATTGATGACATACAAACGTATGTATATGTACACATACTTCAATCAAAACATACAGATTCGATCATATAATGATAATCATTCTTGTACACATACATATGTACACCATGTACACATACATACATAGGTGCAAGAGTGGCTGTGTGGTAAGTAGCTTGCTTACCAAACATTGGGGTCAATGTAATTGACTAGGCCCCTCCTTGCAAAAATTTCAGGCCTTGTGCTTTTAGTAAAAGGATTATTATTATTATTATTATTATTATTATTTAATTAGAGGGCAGCACATGCCATCAAAGTGACACTGGGGTAAAATATATACGAAGCCCCGTATAACCATCTTGACTGCCCGTCTGATAAGGGTACACCAGGCACATGCATCACAACCATATGTACACGACATGGTGATCACATCTCAAAATAAACAGCTCAAGACCTTGCAGGTGGGGCCCAGTTAGAATTGTATTCAGGTCTGAATGCATTGCATCTTATAGCAGAAACGGCTGTAAGCTAATGAGGTTCATTGTTTAATTTTCTGTTCCTTTGTCACTTATTTAATTTCATATATATGCACACACACACACATCGCCACCCACAATGTCATGCTCGTTATCATCTACCCCGTTACGCCCACTTTCTCCATAATATGACATGGGGTGGACAAGACTTGTTATGGCAATATTCTTCCATAACAATGGTTGAAGTGCCTTGCTCAAGGACACAACACATGTAGAAGCACAAAAATAAACACACACACACACATCTGCACATTCTCACACATACCATTTACACCAAGCAGTTTGATTTCATAACAATGATTTACATTGTTAGTGAAGACAGACTTTATAAAGACATTTAGGTCACATGATCTCATTTATATATATTTGCTTTGTTTTATTCATATGTTTGTTTATCTCTTTAATTAGTTATCTATTCAATTATTTATTTACTTAGGCACCAAAAGAAATAGTTTGTTAAAAATTTAACATCAATTCAACTTATAAAGTGGTGTGTTTGTAATACCTGTGAGCTGGTGTGTATCTAAAGTGCAGGCATAGCTGAAAGATTGAGAAGTTTGCTTTGCAATTCTGAAATCCCAGTTTCAATCCAACAGCATGGTATTTTTGTCAGTGTCTTCTATCACAAATTCCAGTTAGTCCTAAGCTTTATGAATAAAATTAGATAGACAGTAACTTTCTGAAAGCTCATTGCTGGGACTGTTTCAGTAATTTGTAATTTGAAAGTCCAGTTTTGTCACATCAGAACCATGTTGTGTCTGCTGAGGGTGACATTAAGGGCACAAGTGCTTGTAAGATATTCAATTTTTTGTCTATCCTGTGCCATTATTTTTTTCTTCTGTTGTATATAGCCATAGGGCTTCATGCTGTTATATATGCATAATTCTTCGTCTGTTGTATTTATATAATGTCTTGTTTGTTTTTGTCTCAGTATACATTCACTAGCTTTTTCCCAACAGCTTAACAACAGTGATTCAGCAAAAGAGAACCAATAGAATAAGTTCTAGGTTTACAAAGAATAAGTCCTGGGGTTGATTTGTTCGACTAAAGGTGGTGCTCCAGCAGGGCTACAGTCAAATGACTGAAACAAATGAAAGAATAAAACAGTAAAAGATTATATATATATATATATATATATATATAAATTGAGCGTTGGGCCTGATGGAGGCAAAGTGGCTGAGTTCCTTTCGAGTGTTGGGCTTCACGGAGGCAATAACCAAGACCTTTGGAATTATTTCATGCTTGAGAAAAAGACCCACCAAGCCAAGCAAAATCACAGTCATGGCAGATACCGGTGTCATGCAAATGGGCACCCATGCTGGTGGCATGTAAATGCATCCTGGTGTCACACAAATGGCACCTGTGCTGGTGGCACGTAGAAGCACCCATTACACCCTTGAAGAGGATGGCTTTAAGAAGGGCATTCTGCTGTAGAAAACCATGCCAAATCAGACTGGAGCCTGGTGCAGCCTTCCAGCGTGCAGCTTGGTCAACCTATCCAACCCATGCCAGCATGGACAACAGACGTTAAATGACGATGATAATGATGATGATGATGATATATATATATGATGGACTCTTTTGCCGAAGATGACATATGAGTGCTCAGCTTTTGTCAAATGATCTGCACAAATAATTTGTTTGTGGTGATCAAATGTTCCTGTCGCTCATTAGTTCACTCTGTCCATTGAAACAACATCACCTGAACAGGTGCACAGGTGTATCATGTGTCAGGTGTCGAAGTGATTACAGAGCAATGTGAGATGGAGTGTTTTGCTCATGATGACGATGACAACAATGGCAATGCTGACAACAATGGTACCAATGCTGAGGATAACAGTGACAGTGATGATGATGATGCTGATGATGATGTTCATGATGGCAATCGCTATTACACTATGAAAAAAAAAACGTAAGCTAGGGGAGAGAGAGAGGGAGAGAGAGAGGGAGAGAAAGAGAGAGAGAGGGAGAGAGAGTGAGAGAAAGAAAGAGAGAGAGAGAGAGAGAGAGAAAGAAAGAGTGAGTGAGAAAGAAAGAGATAGATAGATAGAGAGAGAGAGAGAGGGAGAGGGAGAGGGAGAGAGAGGGAGAGAAAGAGAGAGAGAGGGAGAGAGAGAGAAAGAAAGAGAGAGAGAGAGAGAGAGAGAAAGAAAGAGTGAGTGAGAAAGAAAGATATAGATAGATAGAGAGAGAGAGAGGGAGAGGGAGAGGGAGAGAGAGGGAGAGAAAGAGAGAGAGAGAGAAAGAAAGAAAGAAAGAAAGAAGAAAGAGATAGATAGATAGATAGATAGAGAGAGAGAGAGGGAGAGAGAGAGAGAGAGAGAGAGAGAGAGAGAGAGAGAGAGAGAGGGAGAGAGTATATTGCAGTTCAAACCCCACCGCCTCACCCAATGGTTTTAAGACTTCCATTAATTGGTAAGTCTGAATAAATTATGAGAGAAATGAACAAAGTTGTTTTGTTTAAAAGATGGCTGAAAGACGGGGAAATAATTGTGATTGAACTGAGAGTAAAGAGGCAAGAGATAATGGCACACTGATTGCTTTCCTTTCACTCACATACAATGTGCCACCATTATTGGTTGCTGCTGCCCCTGTTGTTGATGTTGTTATTGTTAGTGAAGGCACATGGCCTAATGGTTAGGTTATGCGGTCATGATTGCAAGGTCAGGAGTTCAATTCCTGGCTTTACGTTGATGCTTCTGTAACATTGGCTTTTTTTTTTTTCGTAAGTAGTAGTGTTGACTTTGGAGGGAAGGCACGTGGCTTAGTGGTTAGGGCATTCACCTCGCAATCGTAAGACCACGAGTTCAATTCCTGGCAGCGCATTGACTCCTTGAGCGAGACACTTTATTTCACGTTGCTCCAGTCCACTGAGATAGCAAAAATGTATGATGACTGGGTACATGTATGATGGGCTTCTCTCAGTTTCCATCAAGCAAATCCACTCACAAGGCTTTTGGTTGGCATGAGGATATAGTAGAAGACACTTGCCTAAGGTGCCACACAGTAGGACTGAACCCAAGACCACATGGTTCGGAAGTAAACTTCTTAATCATACAGCCATGCCTGTGTATATTATGATTATTTAGTCCACAATGGGAGTGAATTGTTCATAGTCTGTCTTTGAGTGGGAGTTGATCATAAACTTCATCAGTAAATATGATGATATTCAGTATAAAATTGGATCATTTTATATGAACAAGTTGATGTCAAGTTTAAATATATATTCTGATGGCGATAATTGAGATAAACTATGTCAGCTAAGACTTACCATTACCAAAGTACAAAGTTTAAGGGTAATATTTGAAAAGAAGTATGGAAGCAGGCCAGCAAGTAGACAAGCAAGCAGACAAACAGGCATGCAAACACATTGGCATGCATGAAGCCAGGCAAGTTGATACATAAGACGAGCAGTTATAGAATAGGTGAACAAATGAAAGACGTACTCAACATATTTAGTTGGAGTTTAAGGTTTATTCAGCTCCACATTAAAGTTTTGTAAGCACAGAAATGTGTCAACACCCTTATATATATATATGGCGTTTGGCTTGGTTTTTATGGTTGGATACACTTCCTAATGCCAATTACTTTGCACAGTTTATGCTTTTACTCTTTTAGTTGTTTCAGTCATTTGACTGCGGCCATGCTGGAGCACCGCCTTTAGTCGAAGAACTTATTCTTTGTAAGCCTAGTACTTATTCTATTGGTCTCTTTTTTGCCGAACCACCAAGTAATGGGGGACGTAAACACACCAGCATCGGTTGTCAAGCTATGTTGTGGGGACAAACACAGACACACAAACATATACACACACACACACATACACAAACACACACACACACACACACACACATATATATATATATATATATATATATATATATATATATATATATATACATATATATATATATATACATATACATATATACGACGAGCTTCTTTCAGTTTCCGTATACCAAATCCACTCACAAGGTTTTGGTCGGCCCGAGGCTATAGTAATTTATTAGATTGTGGCTACACATTGTGATGTGGTTGGCGTCAGGAAGGGTATCCAGTCATAGAAACGATGCTAAATCAGATGTTGCGGTTCACTGATCCTATCAAATTGCCCCACCCCATAAGCGGATGTTAAATGATGTTAATGATGATTTAATTAGTAGAAGTTAAAAAGTGACGTAACTCTCGGCTCTTGTAACTTCTGCTGATTTGTCAAACCATCCAACCCATGCCTGCATGGAAAACGGACGTTAAAGGATGATATATATATATATATATATATATATATATATATATATATATATATATATATATATATATATATATAGTGCTTATATATCTATGTGTGCGGGTATGTGTATATGTATACATACTCATACATATGTTGATAGATAGATAGATCGATCGATCGATCGACCGAGAGAGAGAGAGAGAATGGTAGAATCGAGAGAACGTCGGTCAAACAGCCTTGCGATATTTTATTCTGGCTCTTTACGTTCTGCGTTCAAATCCTGAAGAGGTCGACTTAGCTATTAATTCTTGCGGCGGAGGAAGGGAGGGGGGTCAATAAAATAAAAAGACTAGTCACGTACTAAGGTGAAGAAATAGAACTTGGGAAGAAGAGAATGTTAAGAAATAGGAGTGCATGTATTTGAATGTTATGAGGATGCGTGAAGGCAAAGGTCCAAGAAAGAGAGACGAGGAATAATAGAAAGAAGTTAAATTAGCAGCGAAAGACAAATTGTTTTCCATTCGGAAACCTCAGCTAAATCTCCAACTTTAATCTCATACTTAAGCATATATGACTTAAATGAGATTTGGCTGCCTTTTCTAGCAGCTGGAACGACCATACAGACGATCCATCCTCCACCACCCTTATTGATCAGAGGCCAACTTTGAGATACTCTCGCCGCTGCGAAACGATGTTTCGTTTCATGACATAGAAATGCGCATGCGCCGATCTTCACTAATTGTCTGGTCATGTGATCGGGCTGCCCTAAAAATAAGAATATTGGCATCCATTTTATTACCCCTCCTCCTTTTACTATTATCATTATTATTATTATTATCAGCATAGTAATTATTGTGGTAGTCGTATCCGTTTATTTATTATTGTGGTATCGAAGCTAATTTAAAAGAACAAGGATTAAATTTTTTATAATGGAATGTTTTCATAATCAGTATTTACTGATTGTATGTGAGAAAAAAAAAATCTATGCAGAATATATATTACATCGCATCTTGTGACATATACGTAACCGTGTCGTTGAATAAATAACTAAAACTGTTGACCCTGTTAATTACCACACCTTTAAGAACCATAATTATTTGTTATAGCATTTATTTATTTGTAATAAACGAAACGAGTATAAGAGAAGAAACGGTATATTTTATATTGCAAAAAGCAGTATTATTGTAAATTCAAAAATTTAATGCACACAGTCTAATAGAGAGAGAGAGATCTATCTCGTCTTGTGATGCATGCGCAACTGTGTCGCTGAATAACTCTACTGCTGTGCCCTTGTTTATTATTACCACCCCACTTCCACCACTACTTTCACTCATTATTATTATTATTATTATTATTATTATTAAATAGATAGTGACATCATATCACATCTAGTGACGCTCATTCAGTACTTGTGTTGTAGCTTGTAGATAGTACTTAATATTATTACTGTGCTAGTGTGGTTTTCTCTGCGTATGCGAGGTTAGTGCGTGAGTGTGTATTAACACTAACCAAGTGACTACTGCTGCTGCTGTTCTGGATTTTGTTGTTGTTTCTTTTTTTACTTCTTGGTGTTGTTGTTTGAGTGGTAAGAAAGAGAAATAAGAGAGAAAGGAGATAAACAGACACACAAACAGAAAGAGAGAGAGAGAGAGTAAGGGAAGACTCCAATTTGCCTTTCAGCTTCAACTCGAAGAGAAAGAAGCTGATTTTTTTTTTTTACTTCAACAAATATATTTTATATATTATAAGTATATATGCATTTATAAAGATAATACATACTAAAACACACGGAGCGGAAAAAGAACTCGTCAGAAGGACCAAATACATTTGCTGTTCTCTTCTTTGTAAGAACTCCCGCCGATCATGGTTTCTCTACAACTTTTCCTCGCAGCATTTATCCAACTTCTCGTCATCGCATATGCAGATGGTAAGCTAAAATTAATTAATTCTTACGAACATGTAGCAAATTTTGTCTATTTTTGCCATCTCTATTTCCCCTTCTATAGGGTTCATGCTTGTTGCACTTAAGGTTGCTTACTTTATGGGGTGTACATACACACACACACATATATATACACACACACAAACATTATAATTCGATTTAATTATATATAACTCTACTAATTATATTTTAATCTCGTGTCATTGACTCTTAAGATGTTATTTGTATCAGTTTCTCGGAGGCTGCTTTTATACCATCGCTCCACCTTTTAGAAATTGCTGCTAAAAATACTAAAAAAAAAATCTTCCTCATATCGCACACCAGTCTTCGATAACGAGAAGTACAAATTAGATAACGTAGTTCAAGACATAACCTTAAAAAAGACGGTGGTGTCACAGTTGGAATGCCTCTGACCATAGGTCTCCCTCGATCGGAGCTGGCCCTGGGCTAAACATCTTGTTTCCTTCCTCCAACCTTATATTTATTAAACGCTTTATTAGTATTTCTGTCTACTAGTCAGTTATTAATAACCTCTTTAAATGTATATATACGCTTATATTAATATATATATCCTGTATGTGCATGACATTTATTTTATCATTTCGTGATTAATAAAAAAAACCCCCCAAATTAAAGTCGGTTTAGTCGATGTTCTTTCCAATCGTAATGAGTGGATGTAAAAGAAAACAGGAGAAAAGGTACCAATTAATTGGTTTGTGGCTGATTAATTCCACTTCGTTCGTTACTCAGAGTTTCTCGCTACGTAAAAGGCGAACTTATACATCTTTTTTGTCGTTCGAAAGATGCGTTAAATATGAAAGAACTCATTCGTAATAGAATATAATATTGTAATTGACATAACGGTATTAAAGTATATTATCAAGTACAGTGGAAGTCGCCGTGTAATATGATCAATTTAGGACGAAGCCTTTTCATAATAACCGGTTGATCGCATTAAACGAATAAGGTACTTGGAACCTATTAATTTCGATAACGGTAGCCAGCTTATATATAGCATTAACCGTGATTGTAATAAGCGGCTTCTATTTTTTTCTATTTATTTTGAAGCTAGTACTTGACATTTCGATCCTCATATTTTCATTGTAATTAAAACATTTTATGTATTAACTGCATCAAAATACAATTTATAGAAGTAAATGGACAATAACAGTAAAAATGAGCAAAATTTTTCTAAATTGTTTCGTGTTATCTGACGAGAGTTAAGTGATATGGGTTGGGTTATGTATTTATATTCTTAGAAGTGAGTCTGCTAAACAAATTCCGAAGAATACAAATACAAGAAGACTTTATTGAAGCTTAATATTGTTGGATCTTGTTTTTAGCCCCGAGTCGGCGGACCCCGATCCAGCAAGAACTATAATCAAATACAATTCTATCCACGACCATCTCCGCATTATCCTGCTTGTCCTTTCCTTAAAAAAATAAATAAATGGTAACCATTGGAAGTGGTTTGTAGCACGTCGAACGACCATGCCGAGGTTTATCTCTTTTGAATCGTGGATCAAGCTTGTCTAAGAGCAATGGTATCAATTTAACTTTCAGGTTGCAGCATATTCCTTATTAATACGACTATAATCAGAGGCATACCAGCCGCGACAATCCTGTCTGACTGCAAGGCACTGTATTCAAAGCCACATTATCCCGTGTGACCTTATCTTTTTATTTATTTCTAGGCAATAGGGTCTAATTTGAGGGACAATTCTCTATTTCAAGCGTGCTCTGTTAGAAAAAGGAACTAAATCTCCTTCAGATAACACCTGACCATCCAAAGTACAACAGTGTAGTTGTAAATGTAGAGAGGAATGGATGGTTACAGCTGGAAGAGGAATTTTTATCAGAGTGTGTTATTCGGTGAGGACTGTCCTGGAGTTTGCACTCTGTGGTGCTTTTTGATATCGTGATCCTCTTACATCTGACACCCACCTATCTTCCTGCTGCTACCATTTTTACCTCTCCGCCACCATTTACTAGTATTTACTACTATTACTACTGCTACCTCCGTCACTACTTGCTGATCACATTTGTATTCCATATTAGTTAATACTGATTGTGTCGAGTCTTTGCGCGTGTATATATATATATATATATATATATATATATATCTATATATATATATATATATACATACGCATACACACGTATATTCGATAAATAATTATAAAAATACCTGGGAAAAATATAGCACTCGAGATCATGTATATATATATATATATATATATATATATATATATACATTCCCTATAAATAATGGTCTGTACACGCTTGAATATGTGTGTGTATAGATAAGAAATGTACATAAGGTTTGTACATAACACGTGTGTGCGTGTATACGGTTTGGTGTGTGTATATATATATATATATATATATATATATGTATATATGTATAGATATATGTATAGATATATATATGATGGGTACTATTCTTGAATAGTTCCTATATGTTTTATTTTGGTCGAGTCAGTCTCTTATTGAGTTCGCTTGTGGGTACATTGGATCTTCAGGCAAATGTACGCTTGTGTCCCAACTTGACCAAAATAAAAATGTTATTAATGTGTACTTCATGGTACCAAATACTCTTTCCTCCGACACTAAACACACGTGTGTGTATATAATATATAGTTATTGGCGATCTTTCGATACCAGTATGAAATATCGCCTAGTCATTTATTCATTCCTTGGCCTCAGCTGTTCTGTTTCAATCTCAAACGTTTTCGTATCAGTGTTATTGTATTGAAGCGCCAGTGCACCTTTCTGTTTATAATATGTTATATTATCTCCATCCCTCTCAAACCAAGCCAGTTCTGAATTATTTATAGTACATGCTACATCAGTTTAAAGTTTAATTTGCCTTAGTATACACATAGTTGCAATTATTCCAGTACATGGCGATGTGTTTGTGTGTTTATGGTAGCCGCTAAGACTTGTTACGTAAAGGTCAGCTATGATGGGGGAAATATTCACGGAATCACGATATACAGTTGCGCATATATTTATATACACACGCACCGAATATGTTGTTGTTGTTGTTGCCTTTTCAGGTCACTAATCGGAGTTACCCCTAATTTTCGTTTTCTCGGGCGTTGAAAGTTTCACTTCAATCAATAACCATATAACATTGAGTGCTCTTTCGCTTTTTTATTCAGCAATTTTGGAATTGTGTGTATCAACGTGTATACATACGTGCTTTTGGATGTGTTAAATAGGCTGTGTTAAATACGCAACGAAAGTATAGAATAAGTACACCCGGTGTTTGGGGTTAGGGGTTTTGTTAGGCCGAAAACTGGTGATGTACGTATTCTTTATCTCCGCCAAATACACTTTTTAACCGGCTGATTTAAAGGGGTGGGTGTGTGGATTCTTTTCTGCTGTGTTTTAGCAGAAGTCATGAGTTCGTTCCTTGACAGATCCAGTTTTACTCAACTCTGCTAATAGATTTAAAGAAATATCCAAACTAACAACTTGCCATTTATTTACTCCTCTCCTAACATTCCAAGCATTTGTGTTTCTATACAAGCAAGCATTCCCACCATTATGACAGTGTTCGCGTTCCTGAAAAGTTTGCCGTAATGTGAAATTCCGTAACGTGAAATTACCTTTCCTTTGACTTCCATGGGAAAGGGATTTCTCAATATGGCAAAATTTTCGGGGCGCGAAACATTTTTGTGAAGCAGTGTTTGTTATCTCACTGTTTTGAGTTCAGTTCACGCCGGTGACAAGTTGCCAGTGACACACCCACACACACATATATATATACACATACATACATACGTACACATATACATGCACATATATGTCGTTTCAATCGACTTGTTTTTAAATCATGTCCTTAGAAAATTTGATTTGTATTAGTTGATGTAAGTTTAAAATGTTTCAAACGCGTTGACAAAGTGAAACGAGATTGTGCGGAGTTCATGGCTTTTTCAAGGTTATTTATTCTGTATTAAATGGCTGGTAAGAAGAATTAGCGCAGAATGTATAAAGTTGTACTTGAGATATTGAAGGTACCTTTTATTCGGTCGGTCTATCTCGGATGAAGTAGTGGGAGTGTGAATGTGATAGTCAATGAGTACCTCTTTTAAATACGAGGGGGTTGATTCTGTTGGCTATTTAGCCTTCTTATATGACAGAAAAAAAAGTGTAGACAGTAAAAAAACCCACTGAGATTGCTGCGAATCTCGGTTACAGGTATCTCACTTCCCCTCTGTCGTGTCTCGTAATCTCAGCTTTCTTGCTTAGGAGCCAACAATTAAACATGCACTGTCGCTCGGACTGCTAGAAATAACAGCCAAATTTCGCTCTCAAATCGTACCTTAACGTCTTAAAAAAACCCAAGGGTATCTGGATGATGATGATGTTATCGAATAGCCATGGTTGATGAAAAGAATTCTTTGACAATAGGTAATGTTGCATTGAAAAAACAGTCCTGTCCATATTGGGTATTGATATGACATACATACAGCAATAATACTATAAATAAATCTAATTAACTGGAATAATTCTGTAAAACGTGTTCGTTCTGAGTGTGCGGTAAATTAATCTTGAAATTATGTGTTAGAAACTTTTATCCACTAGTGTACCCGCGAAGTGTTACAGAGATAAGTTAGTTCCCGAATGAAATCATTCTGACACTCCCAACCATTTCACCTGTAATCACTTCTCTTAGATACCTGTATCATTTCGTGGATCCGGGACACCTTAGCCATCCAGGATTGTTATAACGAGGCAGTGACATAGAATGTGAAAACAGAGGTGTATCAAAGAGTCATGACCTGGATGCGGTCCCGCCCCCTTCAAATGTAAGGAGTTTAAGGGCCGGAACACTTGCATTCGGAGGGCTTCTTTTCTGAAGGCCCTCTGTTGTTCAGTTCTCCCCTTGAGCCCCTCCCTCTCTCTCTGTGAAATGTTTGTTTATTAAAGCTGGCAGAATCGTTAGAGCATCTGAAGAATTTCCTTTAGTAGTTGTTCCGGCCCTTTACGTTCTGAGTTGAAATCCCGTCGGTGGTTGGTGGGGGTCAACTTTGCTTTTCACCCTTTTGTGGTCGCTAAAATAATGTACCAGACAAACAAGGATGCCGATTGCATCGACTAACTCCGCTCCGCTCCCTCCAAAATTACTCACCTTTGTGCTTAATTCAAACCCCACCAATATCCACTTTGTATTTCATTCGTCCGGTCGGTCTGAGATCGATAAAATAAGGAAAGGAAAGCAATGGGTAGATACTGGAGTCAATGTAATCGAGTACCTCCCTCTTGTGCCTATATTAGAAAACAGTTATTGATATCACTCGTAACATGACCTAAACATATTTTGACTTCCAATATAGCAAGTATTACGACCCACAATACATATTCGCATTTCAATGGCGAAGGGTTTTTCTAACAGAAATTAAATGTTTATTGAAAAATTTCTCTTGAAAACGACCCTTTTCCCATACAACAGTGGCAATTCTTTATCAGTGCCAAACCATGAATGTTATGTTTTCGTTGATGTGTGTGTGTGCGTGTTGTTATCTTTGAATTTAACGGAGCTTCCATCTTTTTTTTTTGTTTTCTACTGAGGTGTGTGTGTAATCAAAAAGGGGGTACTGTAAAGTGCAACACGCAACCAGGTATCGGGTTCAGTAGTGGGTGTCACGCCCCACTTGTGTATCCAGTACAGTACGACGCGGTACATCAACCTCGGGAAAGGCGAGTGTGCAGAATACGATCCAAATAATAATCCTTCCTCCTAAAGGCACAAGGCCTGAAATTTTGGGGACGGACCTCAGTGTTCTACTGGTACTTAATTTATCGATCCTAAAACGATGAAAGGCAATGGTGACCTCGGTGGAATTTGAACTCAGAATGTGAAGACGGACGAAATGCTGCTCAGTATTTGTCCAGTACGCTTATGATTCTGCCAGCTCGCCGCCTTATAAATGATAACAACATCCAGGAAACAAGTGTGGTATTCAATGCTTTATAGGATATACACGCGTTTCAGCAAAATGTCGAAGTTGTTACATAACAGTAGTAGAAATATTATGCAATCATGCACTCCACCTCACCACTGCTGTTCTCTGCTTATTATTTTTT